>NC_134485.1:124331549-124591549 GCF_040206685.1 Ascaphus truei | reverse complement strand
CCATACTAACTGAACCCCTGGCCAAAGAGCCATGATCCGCGCTATGTCCTGCTTTATCTGTTGGGCTAAGACCGTGGACCGCACTGCTGCCAAGTCATTGCCCCCTGCGTGGATAACGATGATGTCAGGTGCCCTCCTGTCCCTGGCCCGTGAAATAAGCAGCGGGAACAGCTGACCCCATCGCATTCCTCTCACCCCCCACCATTTTACCTCCGCCTGCTCTGTGCCCAACCCCAGATTTCCCCCCATACGGTCGTGAAAATGCCCTCTTTCCGGCCCAGTGCACCAGCGAATCTCCCACCATCCAGATCTCCGCTGCACCTGGGGAAGCACAGAGAGAAGAGGGAAACCCATTTGGCGAAGTTCTATGCTACCGTGTCTTGGCGCCCTGCCAGCTCCGGTCTAATATACACCCGGTAGCTGTCGGATTTCCACCGCCCAATCTTCTGAATTCTGGGTATTGAGAGTCCCAGGCGCTCTGCCTCGGTTGCTGCCCCAATGCGGAACGAGTGTGTTCCGTATTGACCCTCCTCCATCCCCAGCTCCCTGAGGCACATGCGGAAGACGCGCAGAAACTGGAATCGCGATACTGCCCCCCCCGTCCTCGTGCACCAGCAGGGGCCCCTCTTTTTTTGGCCTGCGGGTCAGATACTCCCCTACCGCTTTTACCGGGCAGGTACACTGGCGACACACTTTATTCGAGCTTGGCTAGTCCCACGAATTCGGGTATACCCGGGTGTATTGAGGTTTGTGACTGTTTTCTGCCCGAGTGCATTGAGTTATTTTCCAAGCAGGGATTGAAGCATTTTATTCCCGCTGGCTGCAATACTGCACAGTATATATATATATACTGCATTACAATTCATGAATTTATGCCATCTGGTAGACACGCGAAGCATTGCAGCCTATTAAATCCTAATCATTATCATTTAACAGATTAGCCGCCCATCAGCCAGGCATGAACCAAGGCTGGGAAGCCAAATGCAACGGGGCTTGTCAGAGGTGAGGAGTGGCGCATTCCAGGTATCTGCCAGGTACATACTGGGTATTTTGCTCGAATAAAGTGTGTCGGTGCAGTAGAGTTCCCTGGTAAGCCCTTCAGCGTGATCCACGCCCCCTTTCCTGCCTGGTCTGTCTTCGACTTGCGGATTAGCAGGCTCAGCGCCCCTCCTGCCAGCCTTACGTCTGCCACCCCCTCCTTGTTTGGACGCGCAAACCAGCTCTCCCACGCGCAACGCCGCGAAGAATGCCACCGCGAATGTAGCTCTGAAGAGCGTGGCTTCGAAGCTGGATGAACATACTACTTCCGTGACGCGCACCAAGCCCCCTAAGATCGCTGGGGTCACTGGTCTTCTGCTATCCCTGGGGGTTGCTCCCCTGACCATGCCCGCCAGCGCCCGTGTCACTGTGAAATTCTTGGTCGCGTCGCCCCTGCCGTTCAGCTTAGAGAAGAAGGATATCCCTGCCAACCTTTTGCTGATGGTCCCGCCCGCCAGACCCTTGTCTTTTAACCCCATCATGTAGCTGAGCAGCGCGCCCACCTCTGAGAAATTTTCCCCCTCTGCCCCCACGTGTGCTGTGTAATCCCGCCATGCCGCTGTGTATGCCTTCCACGTACCCGGGGCGAGTGATGCCCTTACTAATTCCATCACGCCACTGTCCCCAGCTCCCACAAGGCCGCTGGGCACCTCTCGCCGTGCATCGCCGCCCCTGGTGCCAAGCTCCGAAAACGCCCCATCTGTAAACGTGATAAAGCGTCAGCTATGCTGTTCTCCACCCCTGGTAAGTGCCTGGCCCTGAATGCGATGTTCAGCTGCAGACACCGCAGCACGAATTGGCGCAGTAGCGCCAGCACTGGTGGGGACCGTGATCCGAAGTTGTTCACTGCCTCCACTACGCCCATGTTGTCTGACCAGAACGTGACCGCTCTGTTTGCGAACTGGGATCCCCATAAGTGCACGGCAACCAGTAGTGGGAACAGCTCAAGGAAAGTCAAGTTTTTGACCAGGTGGGTCCCCCCCCATTCTGCCGGCCATGCCTCAGCGCACCAAGCCCCCCTGAAATAAGCGCCAAACCCCACGGACCCGGAAGCGTCGGTGAAGAGCTGCAGCTCGGAGTTCCGAACCGACCGCCCCCTCCATAATGTTCTCCCGTTGTATTTACCCAAGAATTCGAGCCACACCGCTAAATCCCTCCGTATCTCCCCTGTGACTCGAATGAAGTGGGTGTGGTGTTTTACACCTGCTGTGGCTGCCGACAACCGCCTGGAGAACACCCTCCCTACTGGCATGATCCGCGCTGCGAACACCAAGTGTCCCAACATGGACTGGAAGTGCCGCAGCGAGGTCTTTATCAGTTGGATGAACTCCCTAATCATCCCTTGTAGCGCTACTAGCTTCTCGGGAGGCAACCTGTATTCCCTAGAAATAGATATATTTAGAATAGAAATAGGGAATAGATGGAGTCTATTTCTATGCCCAGGAAACTCAGGGTGGTGGTGGGCGCTACGGTCTTCTCTGCCGCCAGCGGAACCCCGAATTCGCGGGCCATGGCCGAGAACTGCCCCAGCCATCTGGCGCACAAACCGGACCCTTTGGGCCCAACAAACAAAAAATCATCAAGGTAATGTAAGACCCCTGCTGCCTGCACTCTTTCCCGGACCACCCATTCCAGAAATGTGCTGAACGTTTCAAAATAGAAACAGGACAGCGCACATCCCATTGGTAGGCAGAGGTCGATGAAGTAGCTCCCTTCCAATCTGCATCCCAATAGATGGAAACAGTCTGGATGTACCGGCAAGAGCCTGAACGCCGACTTAATGTCTGCCTTCCCCATCAATGCTCCCTGTCCCATCTGCCCCACCAATGCCGCCGCCTGGTCGAAAGAGGCGTAGCTCACAGAGCATAATTCCCTATCTATCCCGTCGTTGACCGACGATCCTTTCGGGTAGGATAGATGTTGAATCAGCCTGAACTCCCCTTCGTCTTTCTTGGGAACTAACCCCAATGGTGACACCCTCAGGTTGCTAAGGGGAGGCGACCCGAAAGGGCCTGCCATCCTGCCCAACTCAATTTCCTTTCTGATTTTTTCCCCTGCTACCGCCCCATTCAGCCTGACTGATTTTAAGTTCTTCTCGCCGGCCCCTATATCCTCTAAACCCGCCTGCTTATCGAAAGGGATCCGGAAACCTACTCTGAACCCCTCCCGCAATAAACCGGCTGCCTCCTTATTGGGATATCTTTCCAGCCACGGCGCCATTGCCTCGGCCGAAATTGGTGTACGCGCTATCCTGGCCACCCTGCTGTCCTGCTCCCCTAAACCCCTTATTGTCTCTTTTGAAGCATTTGACCTTGGGATGCTGGCCCCCACACCCAGCACAGATATGTTGGAATCGACAATTGTCGAATCTGCACTTTGCGTCGTTAAAGCCCCAACACACCTGCTTATTGGAAGCCCGACCCCTCCCCGCTGTGCGAGCCTGAAAACCCCCGCGCCAGGAGCCCTTGGGGCTGTAAGTCCCGTGAAAGGACGACCCCTCTCCCCCTGCCATGTGCTCCAAATATAGATCGACATCTTTGAAATTCCAAGTTACCACTCCCTTATTGGCCGCCATACTCCGTCTAAAATCCTCGTCGTAACCCCACCAGCGCATACCCCCATGCTTTTGAAACGCTCTCCTGATTGTGTCCTGGTACTTAAATAATGCGGAGCATAACTGCGGCTCCTTCTCGCCCGCTACGCCCGCCAATATCCCGAAAGCCTGTGACCAAACAACCGTTTTTCGACGTCCTCTTTCTTCGCCTCCCCTTTTTGTCTGATTTAGCTACTGCCTCGTTATACCCCGGAAGTAGCGACAATATATCCACATAATCTCCTGCCCAAATAGCTGCTTTTACCTCTGATGATAAATGTGACCCCAGTGATCGCGAAACTGCGGTGTACGAGTCTCCATACGCCGCGTCCGGCAACCGTTTAGCTGTTGCCCCGGTACCAGCCTGAGTGGCTTCGGCCCCACTCCCCGACAATATGTTTGTGGCGGAACCTGCTCCTACTACTCCAACCGCCGCCACCTGGCCCTTCCCTTGCTTTTGCGCGGGCCCTGCTGTGGTTACCACCGCTTCCTGGCTGACTGGCGGTGCGGTGCTATCTACGCCGCCCTTGGGGCCCTCGCTCCCTCCAGCCCCCAGCCCTTGAGTTGCTGCTACTAACGCTGCCCCGGCCCCACTGATGCTCCCTTGCGCTTCGCTTGCCTTGCCTAAGCCTGCTGCCAATAACGCCACCTGGACACCCTTTACTACTGCGTTTACCAATCTCGCCTCGGCATCGTTCGCCCCCCCCCCGCGTCCGACAATGGCGGCGCTGGAGAACTGGCGATGCCTGGTGATGTACCGACTTCCCTGTTTTCAACTGCCTCTTTGGGCTTACCCTGCGACGCCCTTGTCCCCGGCGGCGATGTGAACCGCCTGTCGGGACCCGCTCTCTTCTTCCCTTCCTTTGCCGATCTGACGGGACGGCTGGCACGCTTACGAGTCGAGGACAACGTACCAGCGCCGTGAGGCGAGGTCGATCGTGTCTCAACAGCTCTTGCTTTTCCTGTAAAAGAAGAAGAGATTGCCCCCCCGAAGGTTTGTCAATTATTATTATTATTAGTAACCTCGTCTCCCTCCCAATTCCTTGAGACAACCCCAGCTCTGGCGGGTAACTAACTGGAGCCTGCCCCCCGTTGGTTGGTGCCGCCCACCACCCCGGCTCGCCTGCTGGTCAGACTGCAGCCGGACCATATATATATGTATATATATATATTTTTATATATATATATATATATATATATATATATTTTTTTTTTTTTTTTTTTAATTACATGTGGCCACCCACACCCAAGCCGTCCCTGCCAACAGGCTGCATCCCCCATTTTTTCGCAGGCTCCTCCCCCCGCCAGGCTGGTTTCCGTTATGGACACTGACGTACCCTTCAGTAACGTTGCTCCGTGTCGTGCTCCACCGGTAGTACCTCCTTCGTCACTTGAGGACGGACATGCCTCGGCGCACGTGGCCTCGGGGCCACCTTGCGTGCTCTCACGCCCGCTAGCCCCTGCTTCCCGTACCAGTGCTTCCAGCTGCCGTTGAAACCATCCCTTCTCGTGTTTATGTGCCTCCGCGAGAAGCTGCATGGTACTGGTCTCTAGCTCCATCCTTGCTACTTTCGAATGTGTGTTATTAGCGTAGTGTATCACCTGGCCCTCATGCACTACCTTGTTAAATGCTCTCTGTTTCTGGCCCTAATGCTACCTCTCGCCCCCAATCTGTCCGCTCCCCCGATATACCCGGAGGCCTCTGACTTGTTGCCCGACCGCTTCCACAACTGCAATAAGATAAAATGCAAGTTAAAGAAAAAAAAATTTTTTTTTTTTTTTTTTTTTTTTGCATGCCTTCCTTTGCATGCCCATCCGCACCAGTGACTGTTGACCACACCCTGTTGACCGCATGTTGACCGCACCAGTGACCAGCGGTCACGCCCGACTGTGCCCTTCAACCCCCGGTATCCCACCATGTCTTAACATGTGCCGCGCCACCTGCCACGATGCGTCCTTGGCGTGCCTCGCCTACGCCCCCCCACCCCATTCCGTTACCGCACCCCAGCTTTTTTTTTTTTTTTGGAAGGGGGAATTGCGTGGTCTGTGGGCACCTCTTACCCATCCTTAACACATATCTAACTATGAACCCTTAACCGCGCATGACTGTTCGGGTGTGGCGAATAAGTAACCGCATCTACGCACCTTATCAGCGCCTGCATGATACTATGCATCACCTGCCTCTGCAGTCCAAACCAGTTATAATGCTTATAAACGCCTCGCACATGATTTGTAGCATTAATGGACCATGAAATACTGCATGGGTTACTGTTTAATATTGACCCCATGATGACTGTTTTACATTGCTTGTACCATATATAATAGTGTGTCCAATATCTCTCTGCCATATAACCGTGACATACTATATATAACGCCTGGTGGCTTTTATAACCACTGAATTGGCACCTTCTGACTCCCCATGCTTGCCACCTTCTCTGGCCCGTGAATTTTGCTGACCCATATATGACATATATTTACTCATAACACATGTTTAACTAACCACTTGCATACCATATACCTGAGGTAATAACTATGCTTAATGCCTCTGACCCCATCCACCAATAGTTTTATTTGCAACCCCTCAAACCCCCCCACGCACAAGCGCTGAAAGGAGGCGGGAGGGGGCCTGTACGTGCCCCCCCCCACGACCAAAGGCATGCATACTTCTGTCCCCAAACACCAACAATCTTTATTGTCAACCCAACACTGCACCAATCATTGACTGAGAAGGGAGGAGGGGGGGGGAAGAAGGGATGAGGGGGGGGGGGGAAGAAGGGAGGAGGGAGGAGATTTGGAGACAAAACATCTGACCCCATACAATCTTTATTGCTGGTCCTTAAATGAGGGGGGGGGGGGCATTGGATTACCATGTTTCCCCCCGCCCCCCCCCCCCCCCCCCCACGCCGCCATTTTTTGCAGCGCGGCCCTCGTGGGGCCTACGCCTAACTGGTGATTTCTGCCCATGGGGACGGCTGCCCAAGCTCTCGCGGTAGCGCCGCGTGAGCCCCGAGGGAGAGGATGCCTCGCCCCCTCCCCCCTCGCCGCCATTTTACCCATAGCGGCCCTCGTGGAGCCATCGCATGCTACCGGGGAGGGAATCCCAGGGACCGAGGCAGCCCGTGGATACCAGAGCCCAATCACAGCTGCGGCGCTGCCACAGCACAAGCTCTCGCGGGAGCACCGCGTGAGCCCCAAGGGAGAGGATGCCTCGCCCCCTCCCCCCTCGCCGCCATTTTACCCGTAGCGGCCCTCGTGGAACCATCGCATGCAACCAGGGGGGGGGAGTCCCAGGGACCGATGCGGCCCGTGGCGTCGCCGAGCAAAAAACGGAGGGGGGGCCGTCTTCCGCCCCCCGCCGAGGCACCGCAAGCACCCGCGAACCCCCTCCCCCCACCTGGAAGGACCGGCGGACAGCCGCCCACCAGGCACGCGAGCCGCGCCCTCCACAAACCAGGGCCCCACGCGCCGCTCGCCCCCCCGGCGCATCTTAAGCCTTAACCACTCATCGCTCCGAGATCCCTCCCTAGCCCCGTTGCGGCCTACTACTTCCACCTAATGTGGAGCCGCGCGGGAAGCCGGGATCCCCCCTCGCCCTGCGCCACAGGCGCCATGCACCTGCATGGATCGCTCCGTGCGCTACGGAGTCCCTCTCCTCCCTGCCTCCCCCCTCACCGCCGATTCCAATCGTGGCTATGCAGGAGGGGGGGGGAGTGGGAATTGACCCCGCTTTTGGGGCCTTGCCTTACCTTCCAAGCAGGAGAGGAGAGGGACGTCCGATTATGTTGCGAGCCAGGAGCAAGTGACCGAAGCTCGCTCCTGGCCGCAGGTACACCCCCCTCCTTGTCGCCCCTCCACTCCTGTGGCCCGCCTGGATCGGGGAGGCCGCGCCCCCCGGTCACTGGCTGTGCCACCCAAATGGGCTGGCCCGCTTTATTCTCACAACATGTCTTTTTTTTTAATTTTTAAAATATTATATAATACACACACACACACACACACACACACACACACACACACACACACACACACACACACACACACACACACACACACACACACACACACACACACACACACACAAACACACACACACACACACACACACACACGTTCCCCAGTGACACACAAACACACAGACCACTTCAAAGTGACACACACACACTGACAGCTACCAAGTGACACACACACACAGTGATACCCGCCTCCCAAGCGCTTGCTGTCTCCTCTGTCAGGACAGAAAAAATGTTCCTGGTAGAGCGAGCGGCAGCAAGCGAGAGCGAGCAGCAGCACCTAAGCGCTATGTCCCAGGCCTTATGCTGGATGGAAATGTCAAATTCTTGCAGAGCTAGACTCCAGCGGAGGAGCTTGCCATTTTCCCTAGCCACCCTTTGGCATCTCGCCAAGAAGTTTGAACGAGGTTACCCTCTGGTTCACTATTAACCCTTTATTATAGGTAGTTACACAGATTGGATCTATCCTCGCATTTGTTGCCTAGGATTATTAACATATATACCTTACCAAGTCTACAATTATAGCGCGTCTATAATCACACGCTCTGATACATATACATTGGGAAAAGACCTTATCTAGAGAGTGGTCCCACTACGGCTCCTTTCCTACTGTATATCTATAGGCAGCTATAAATATAGCACAAGATCCTGAATATCAATCAAGGATCTCCATACTGTATGTACCATCAACTTAACTACTCATAGTTATGTTATAAATGACACAGTCACGTGCTGTTTGATATACATTTTATTTTAAACCCCCTTTTTTTATTCATTGGTTATTAATAAAGTATTTTAACTAAATCATTATACATTTAGCTGTGACAGAGTGCTTGCATACTAGGTTTCTTTTTCTCTATTATACATTCATGTTTCTACCTAGTTAGTACCTCACCGTGGTTCATTGCTCAGCTGTGCGGGTGTTCTCTGTATGTGTAGCCAATAGTCAGGGGCAACCAGGATGGGTGCCTTAAACAGTGTTTCACAGTGTGACGACTCAGGAGATCCCTTCCCCTCCTTGTCCCTCTCTCCCATCTCCTGTTGCCCCTTCTACTCCTTCCCACTCCTCTCCTTTGCCTTCCACCTCTCTCCCCTTGCCGCAGCGCGTTCCCCGCAGGTCTCGCATACCCACGCGGTTCCTGAGTCCCTCCTATGATCCTCCCCGCTCCCTCTCTCCCGCGGTGCCCGCATTATCTTCCCCCGTGGTGGCATCCATCCCGTTGCCTCCTCCCTCCGTGGTGCCCGCGGCGCGGCGTTCCACGCACCTGGTGATGTGACCGGTGCATACGCTCCCACAGCCCACGATGGGCATGCGCACACGCTCCTCCGCTGGTCTCCCTGATCCTCCTGCTCCCTCCTCCCTGCCTCTGCATGCCATCTCGCGGTCGCAGGTCACGCGTGCGTTCCCCTTCTCTGGGCTTCGTGCTCCTCCTGCGTCCTTCCCTTGCTCCATGCGGTCCCTCTGTGTGTTGCGACCTGTGCGAGCGCATCCCCAGCTTACAGAGGGCGTGCGCACATGCTCTTCTTATCCTGTTCCCCATGTCTCTGCCTCCCAAGCCCTCCAGGCCATTCCCCTGACTGCCCCTTCTGTCTCCTCCTCTTCTCTCCATGTCCTATCCCTGTCGTCTCCCACTTCTCTCTCTACTCCTCCCCTCTCTCCTATTGTTATGCTCTCTTTTATAACTCCTGTCTGTCCACTTCTTCCTCGCTCTTCATAGTTTCTGTTTCCCTGTGTGTACCTGACCTATGCTGTGCTCCCTCTGTGGTCCTGCTGTTTCCTGCTCCTGTGTTATCTTGGATTTCCCTGGCTTTGACCCCTGCTTGTCCTGGACTACTCTGCTCTCTGGTATCCCTTGAACTCTGCTACGCATACTACTTCCCTTACCTCTGGCTTCCTAGTACCTGTCTGTAAGGAATCCGCTCCACGGTTTACTGGTTACCTTACCTTGCAGACCGGTGCAGTTCTGGAACAGCTTTCCTGAGGTTTGCTGCAGCCTGGATTCACTCAAAGCAATACACACTCCCTCTGGTATCTACTGCAGCTGTGCAGCCTTTCATTGCAAACTATACTTGCATTCACTCATTAGGGGCAGGACCTTCACACCCCCGCCGGGGATTGGCCCGCTGGCCTTTAAGTATTGCTTGCCCATAATGCTCCTTGCCGAGCATAGTCCTAACTGGATGTCAACTGTTTTGCCACAAGCTCTCGCTTGTTCTCCTTTGCTGATACCAGGTTCCGCCCTGCGTCCTTCAGCTTCCTTCAAGCCGCTTGTTCTCCAATGCTGATTCCAGGTTACGTCCTGCATCCTTCAGCTCCCTTCAAGCCGCTTGTTCCCTTATGCTGATACGGAGGTATTCCCTGCGTCCTTCAGCTTCTGTTCCCCTGTGCTGAAGCAGAGGTTTCGTCCCTGCGTCCTTCAGCCTCCTGGATTCCTGCACTAAAGTAGAGGTTCGTCCCTGCGTTCTGCAGTCTCCTGGATTCCTGCACTGAAGCGGAGGTTTCCCTGTATCTACAGCTTCCTGGTTCCTGGGGCCTACTCTTTCCCTAAATATAGAGAGGCCGTGTCCTGGTTCCTGCGCTGAAACAGTGGATTCCCTTGCCCGCTCAGGACTTTTGCGTTGTAGCACTGGTGCACCCGTGCAGCAAGACGGTGTGCTATTCTGGTCTGCCTACCATCTCCTGTGACCAGCACCATGGGCCATGGTCGTCGCTCGCGCAAAGGCCAACCCTGCGCTCCTAAGCTGAAGCGGGTCTCTCCTATCTCCTTATTGCCGAACTCCTGCATGGACAATGTTTATCCTGACGTCTCCTGTTCTGACCCTGGCTTGTACAACGACGATGCTGTCTTCTCCAATCCTGATCCTGCGACATATGACTACGAACTGCTCAATCCGGATCAGCCTGCGCGGTCTCAGGTCGGTGCTTTTACAGCCTCGCGGTCCGACCCTGGTTTGTGGCGAGCAGAACCCTGACACTGTCTTATACTCTGACGATTCTAACCTCTGGACTCCTGGACATTGGCACACGGACACGACTACCCCTACGGACATTCCCAAGCATTGCAAGTATAACTAACAACTCTTCCAACAGGCCCAGCAATGCCATACCACACTCCAGGCTTGCTCCCACTGCTGTGGGTGTGTGGTATCATACCGTTCCCACCTCAGTACTGGGGTATAGCCAGGTCTGCGGGCATACAGGCGTGGCACACAGGCAGGAGATCAGGCTACCAGAACTGGGAGTCGCTTCTGTGTAAGATCTGTCAAGCGTTTAGCCACCGCAATATACTTTGGGACAAACTTCCTATAGTACACAGCGGTGCCTAAAAAAGCCATATCCTGCTCCTTAGTCTTGGGGACTGGCCACTGCACTATAGCCTCAACCTTAGCTGGTTCAGGCTTGAGGTGCCGTCCGCCCACCCTGTACCTAGGCACAAAACCTATGCCATACCTACTAAAAACTTGGTGGGGTTCAGTATTAGCCCTGCTTCCCTAATTCTACTTAGCACCACTGCTGCTACATGAACTAGGTGACTGTCCCACGTCCCGCTAAACACTGTGATGTCATCCAGGTATGCCCGTGCAAAACCCTGCATCCCTTCCAGTAACCTATTGACAAGGTGTTGGAAGGTAGCCGGAGCATTCTTCATCCCAAATGGCATCACTAAGAATTCATAGAGGCCACTTGGAGTAATGAATGCTGACTTCTCCCTGGCCTCCTGGGTCAGCGGGATCTGCAAATCCCCTTTGCTCAGATCCATGGTAGTCAGATACTTTCCCACCGTGAGCTTATCTAATAACTCGTCCATGCGGGGCATGGGATAAAAATCTGACACTGTTCCCACATTGAGCTGCCAGTAGTCCACACAGAAGCAGGTGGTCCCATCCTTCTTAGGCACTAGGACTACCGGACAAGCCCAAGGGCTCTTGGACAGTACAATTACTCCTAGGGCCAGCATCTCCTCTACTTCCCTCTCTATACTGCCCTTCACCTCTGCTGATATATGATAGGCATGCTTATGCAGGGGTCTCAGATCACCGGTAAGCACTGGGTGATCTGTGATACAGTATGTGTTCAGCCCGGCTTGTCCGTGAAAATAACTTTATACTGCTCTAGCATAGCCCTCACCTGTACCTCCTGCTATGTGCTGAGCTGGGATCCTATCTCTATCTGCGCTACGATGCCCCCATGCCTAGATTCCCCTAGGAGGCCAGGCAGAGCATTGCTCGCCAGGTCCCTCAACGGTAGGCTACAAATAGCCAGCACCGATGCCACACTCGGTACAAAATACTCCTTAAGCATATTGATGTGATAGGTCTAAACTGTATCCCTAATTCTGGCCACCTGTCCTTAGTCTCTAACTTAGGGGGACAGGGAACAGGTAAAGGGTAAAGTAAGTCAGCACACTGTCATGACTCAGTCTGGCTTACCTGCCTGGTCTCCTCAGAGACCCCGGGAACTGTTGGTCCCAAATGCAGGGGGACGGCAGATCATTCAGGTGCAACTCCTGATGACTTACTCCTGGTAATCGCTGCAACAGAAGCCAGCGCTGTTGTGAAAACGCATTTTCCATGCCCCAAGCCATTGCCAAGGAGGACCTCAGCATCAAACCTGGGTAATACCCCCACCTCCCTCATGCCACGTCCGGCAACCCAATTAAGAAAGACCCGGGAAACCTGGAGGGATTTCGGTCCTCCGTCTGGCATGATAACTTACATCCCGGTGCCCGGGAGCAAATCCTCTGGCTGGGCCATACCAGATCGGACCAGGGTAACAGCAGCACCGGAGTTGAGCAAGCCGGCTGCTTGGCGAGCTCCGATTGTCACTGGTCACAGATGCCTCTGCGGACATCGTTGGACTGCATCTCGACTGGTGCAATCTGATGTCCCTCTGTCTTCATTTCTGGTTCCTTGGTGACAAGCGCAGATCTCTCCGTTGAGGTTCCCCGCGGGGCTGGTCCGATGGTTGTACTTTGATCCTCTGTGTGACACGGGCGACCGGCTTCGCAGTGTTACGCTGTGCTCACCACGGACATGGAGGGACCCCGAAACGGAGGTGAGATGGGTAACAAACTGCACCCACAGCTACGGGGACATGCCTGGAAAGTGGAAAATAGGCGCCTGGAACCGTCTTGGAGTATAAGATAAAGTAAGATACTCGCCAGATGAGAAGGGAGGTTCCAGAAGATAGGTGGTACCGAGAGTCTGGGGTCCAGAGTCGGGAGGTAGGTCGGAATCCGCAAGCCGAGGTAAAGAGGTTGGGGAGTCCAGGAGGTCAGGATACAAACCAAGGGTAGAAGTCCAGAGCGGGTCCACAGCAAGGCCGGTTCAGTACACAAGGGATCACTAAGGAGACAAAGAGACAGGAACTGAGGCAGGCACGACCGTGGTTAACACAGGTCATACAATGCTATGCTCAGCCAAAGAATGAATGGCTGAGCAAGGTATAAGTAGGGGGGAAGGACCAATAGGGAGAGGGGGAATAACGAGGGGGCGGACCCAGGGAAGATAGGGATTGGTAGGGGGAAACTTACCACAGCTGCGCTAGATGTGCAGCTTGTGAGTGGTGCACGCGCATCAGGCATGTGCGCCGGGCGGGAGAGGCGCGTGTGGCCTCAGCTGGGGGCGGGAACTCCCCCTGAGGGAGGACGTAAAGGTCCTCGGCCATGCGCGCGCATGCGCGAAATCAGTAGCCGCCGCGGGAAGCGGAGGAGAAGGAAGATCCTGCCCATGGCGGCGAAGAGGCAGAGCTGGAGCGGAGGTAAGTAAAGTTGCAGGGGGAACCCCTTTAGAGAGAGGTGTTCCCCCAGACTTTACACGCAGATGGAGAGCGTTTCCCCTGATGGGGTCCACTGGACCTCGGATGGAACTCTGCAGTTTTGCACTTCCATCTGCTGCAGGTTTACTCTTCCACTGAGGAGTGCCTTTGGCTCCCTTGGCCGGAATGGCTGTGTACTGGGTAGCCCCCTTCTTGCGTAACGCCACCCGACTGGTGACAAACTCATCAGCCAGTTTTGCAGCGTCTGTGTAAGTCTTTGGCTTGCGGTCAAAGATCCATTCCAGCACGTCCGCGGGGCATTGCTGCAAAAACTGTTCTTTGTAAATCAAGTCCAGAAGCAAGTGGTACTTAGTAGCACCATACCCCCCCACCCACTGTCCCCCATGCAAAGCCATGTTGGAGGGAAACAGCGGGTAGTACTCTTGGGCAGTTTTTTCTCAGATCGGAACATACCCAATACGCTTCTGGGGTGAGGGCATACTGGGTGAGCAGGAGGGCTTTCCCATATCTATAGTCATTGCCATCCTTGTGTGCAATTGCCTGCAGTCTCTTTGGCCGCACCAGACAATAACGGGTCAAGCCCCAAGACCCAGTCTGGTTCTGGTACCTTGTATCTGTGACATTGGGTTTCAAAGTTCCTGAGAAACCAATCAAGTTTTGCCGTGCCATCGACGAACTTCCCAAAGCTTTGATGGTCCACTTGGGTGGTTGTTTTCTCTCCGTTAACAAGGTAGGAGCGCGGGTTATGTTCCTTGCATGGCTGCAAGCAGCCGGACCCTTTCGTCCAGGGTCGCCCCCTCTCTCCATGAGGCAAGGAGTGCATCGATTCAAGGGGTAGCAAGTCCATTAGCCACTGGGGCAACCATGGCCGCATTCTCCCGAACCTGTGCTGCAACAATGTCCATGTGGATACCAGCTCCCTCCCCATGTCCTTCCTCCTCCACCGGGGCTAGATTAACCTCCTGCGCCCCTTGATGAAGTGTGACCACTGCAACTGAAGCTGAAAGCAAGTCCTCCTCTGGTAAAGCAATCCGGGCTTCATGAGCTTCCAAGTCCTTCTCCAGTAAAGTCTTTGACCAACCGTCTTTTGGTAGCCCATAGCTTTCACACAAGGCAACAATCTTTATACAGTCCCATGACCGGTACCATTCTGATCGCTTGTCCATGTTCGTCCGCAGGCACTAAGCTAAGAGGAAAGAGAACCTGTGTTTTCCTTGCCTTGTGAAACATGTGTAAGTTACCGCTTGTTTTGGGAGCTCGCAATCTTTGATTTTCCCACTATGTTATAAGACCCCCCCAAGATTTTATAGCATAGTCTCAATCAATCCCACCACTGGCACCAGTTAATATAAGCCTGTCACGGGAGACCAAGTTTATCAACACCTTTTTAAACCGGGATCATTGATTGAGCAAAGCAAGGAGGTAAAATAAATTGTAATTTATTTCAGGAAAAGACATACACACAATGTAACACAATTTACAGGGTTAACACACTTACTGGGAACAGGACTAACAAATAAATCTATCCTTAGAAGGAAATTCGCAAAAATGACTTCTGTAGGAGCCGTTTTCCTTGACCGGTAGGTACTCACGAATGTCCTAAACTGATTTCGGCATGCAATGCCAGCCGCGACCGCTACGTTCTCAAAATCAGGACTTAGAAACTTTTCTGAGTTGGAAATCCTTGAAGCTGGCTCGCGCATATTCAGTACAGAGCATCTTTGAATTTCCCGCTGATGGTTTGGCGCTTGGAATCTGTGCTTCTGATTGGCTGCAAGTCCCCTTATGGGTTTCAGGGTCTCCTTCACCAACATCTACAGCCTATCAGAGCGTGGGAATTTTCCTGCCAGCCAATCACCGATTTTCCGGTATTGTAAAGCCGGGAGGGCACCTTTTTTCAGTCTGTAAAACGGCATGTGCCAACCTGGCACCTCTGCCTCTGCATACTGGGCCCACTCGCTGTGCAGGCTCCACCGAGTCTGGATTCTGGTAAATGGTGGCTGGATAGCCCTGTGTTAGCCCAGGATGTGGGTACTCAGTTTTATCCAACCATTGTTTACTTTCAATAAGTAATAGTTTTTTTTCCAATCTCCTGAACTGATCTTCAACTGATATATTGCCAGTATCAGATTCAGGAGGTATAGCAGATTGCTCAGAGAAAATAGAAGTAGAATGCTGAACTCGTTTGTCCCTGCAGTTCACTAAACTCCAAACCATTTTAAGATTAATATTCCGTTTTATTGCACAAATAATAACTTAAAGTGAAAAAATGCACTTCTTAAATAATACAGGGATTATAAACAAATGTTCCGCAATTAGTGAGCTAAAGTGAAATATAAATGAAAAATATAACCAATTGTGTAATAGTTAGTGACTTAGGTATATACAATTGTGTATTTATTTAGTCTCAATAGCGACTATATAGAGTGCACTGAAAAAAAAAATGTTGGACCCCAATTTTTTTTTTAAACGTTGTGACTGTGTAAAAAAAAAACATTGTTGTTAAACCTCATAAATAGTGTTGAAAAGTCTGCTGCTCGTCAGGATAGATGGCTCGGCATAATGAAGATCACATGGAAAGAAACGAAGACAGCGCACAACTTCCAATTGTGTATAAATATCTATATAATAAAACAATAATTTGTGGTATAATATGCACGTAAAGAAAAAATCATTCAATTAGGCAGGGCATGATTTTGGTACATGTTACTGCTCATGTGTCAATGAATTACCACTCCGTGAAGAGCAGCTGTCCTCATGGGCTCCCACTCCGGTCAGTGCAGACTGTCCTACTAAAAATCTACTTATAAATGTTGGTTTATGTATTTTATTTTTAATGCTGTATCCCCCTACAATTAGAAAGAAATCCTCCCACACAGGAAGAGACAAATGTGTACTGCGTATGAACATGTGGCCAAAAAAAAGCTTACTGCCAGGTCACTAAAAGAGGTACTTTATTCTTATCACTGAGGCATACAGAGACGACGAGAACCTTGAGAAGAACCTGTGACGCGTTTCGTGCAGCAAAGCACTTTGTCAAAGACACATTTCAATTTACAATTAACTCATTAAGCATTAAGGATGGGCAGGTTTGGCCTGCCCGAAATCCAAACTTCACGGAATTCGGTGTTTGTCAGACGGTCGAGTAAAACTCGGGAAAACATTTTTTAATCAAAGCAAAGTATGAGCCAAAAGCCAAAATAAAAAATAAAGACTAATTTTAATTTATTTTTAATACACTTGGCAAACTTTTTTTTTCCGAACAGAACTTCATGTTTGATTTTTTTTCCATATTTTTTTTACAAATGTAAAACCAAATCAATTGAATTCTGGCAAAACCAAAACATTTTTTTTAAGAACCCAAACACTGTTGAAAGTGTCTACACTAATAAACATATCACCACCATCAGTGCAATCCTACAGTAGGGTCTGCACCTTAATATACAAGAATCAAATAGATTATATGTATCCCTGCTATTCTGCAATGACAGTTTCTATTGTTCTACAACGTTTCAACAGTAGGTTAATGAATAGGAATCCTTTAAGATCATTGTAGTAGAACTTGAACTTACATGGCAGAGGCCAATTTATTTAATATTATATCTGTTTCAAGCAAACTCTACAAAAGTTTGCGAAACCAGTGAAGATTGTGCCAGAATTTTTGGAGCCCTACAACTTTCTTAAAAAATTTTTTTTTAACATTTCAGTGAATTTCGGAAAAAAATTCAAACATGCCCATTGACTTTTTAGCATACCACAAACTTTTAGCAAATTTTGTTGAGAAATGCAAACTTTTTTGCAGAACTAAAAAGGGAGACATTTGCATGTGAACAATTTGCCCCATCTCTACTTTATAGAGTTTAATATGTGGCACGGAGAATATTAGACCCAGGCCCTTACATGATTATACACTTTTGGTTCCAACCTCTTATTCCTAGTATGCTATGTACCAGATCTGTGGCACAAATACATCCATACCTAATCTAAAAGTAGCACCGAGGTGTTTAAGATTATGGAGAGACAGTTCCAGCACATATTACCAACTACATTAATTTGTACACTTCAGGCTGCAGCTGAAAACTTATTAACAGAATTTAAACAGCCATAAATATTTTAATTGCAAATACGAAAACTGAAAATCATAACTCAGTTTAATTATCAATTATTAAGCCTCAAGCAATAAGGCACAACAGGGCATGCAATGTAACAAGGTATCACTCCTATTGAAGCTAGTGTCCTGCATAGTGCTATCTCATTACAGTTCATACTGTAACAATGATTGTGAGACAGAGATTTCATCTCAGTGCTGATTATAAAAAACACAGTGGGAAAAATCACCTCTTTACATGTGCAGCATGCAGTCCAATTACTGTACTTTCTTCCTTAGGTGATCCTATTACTTTATAATGCTTTCTTTATTTGGCATTGGATCATTTTTGAAAGTTCTTGGCAAAGTTTTTCTTTGGCAAATTTGCTATGGTATTTGTGAGTACTCATTGAACGCCAGCACTACAGAAGGAAACACCTGTGTTTAAGTGGGCCCAGGGATTCTATGGGCCTCATGCTATAAGCAGCGATAAGCAAACCCTTATCGCCAAAAAAGACTACTGGTATTCCGTAAGCCCTAATAAACTGGCGATAAGAGCAAAAATCGCCGGGTTTTTTTGCAGAGAAAAAAAAAACGCCAAACGCGTGGTGATAAGCCGCTTATCGCCAGCAACTCAAACTCGCTTAATTCTAGTACCACCGTTCAGCTTTTCAAGGCTGATCACACTCTAGAATGGAGATTTCCTTTCCAAATCGCCTCGCAACAAAAAGTTGGCAAGAAGGTGGGGAGAAGCTGCCGAGAAGCGAGGCGGCACTTAGAAAATAAAATGATTTTTTCCTGCATCGGATTGATACTGGGAGTCTCCAGAGCTGATACCCATTAATATCAGCACTGGAGACACCCGACATGAAACCAATGCATGAAAAATGCATTTACAGGCAATATTATTACCTTAGGGACTAACCGCTAAATCAATGAAGGGATTAACCACCAGTGCAAGGCTTATTGTGGGCACGGGGGTGGGTGAAGGTTGTTTTTGGCCCTTGATGGGTGTTTAGGCCTTGTGAGGGTGTTGCAGACTTAACCCCTTCATTACCTTATAGGTTAATACCGCTAAGATAATATAGGGGTGAACCCCTCCCGCTACCCACCCGGTAGGCCTAAACACCCATCCTTGGGGTTAATACCCCCTTCACCCACCCCTGCTACCCACAATAAACAGAAACACTCACAACAGCCCTACTACCCGCCTCCTAAGCCACCAATAACCTTAACAATATTTAATAAACACCAATACACAGCCCACCCCCTGTGCCCCCACATAAAGCCATGATTAATTTTTTGACACAGGATTAATATCACAGGCCAGTGGAGGTCCCCGGGTGGTCCCCACGTGTGTTCGCAGGCCCCACAGTGCACCCCAGGGGGTTCCCACAGGTGTCTGGGGGCCCTTGTGTGGTCCCCGCTAGGCTCTGTGGCCTCCAGGTTGTCTCCGCGGGTGTCTGGGAGTCCAGGGTCATCCCCATGGGTGTCTGGGGGCCCTCGGGTGGTTCCAATGGGTGTCTGAGTTGCTCTGGTGGTTTCCATTGGTGTCTGTGGGCCCTCAGGTGGTCCCGGCAGGTCACCGGGGGCCCCACAGGGGTCCACCCGCAGGTATCCATGGGTCCTCAGATGGTCACCGTTGGCGTCCGGGGGTCCTCAGGTGGTCCCCGTGGATCCTCACTGGCCTGGGGTAGCATTCCTGTATTTAAAAAAATAAAACATGTCCTACATTTCAATAAATTCACTTCCCCCCCATCAAACACATACAGTACTGTAATGTGCAAAATAACTATTATCCAGATATGGATAATCGATTATTTGCCCATTATTACACACAACATTTGCCAGCCAGCATAAATAAAGTAAATAAAAACTGTTCTACTTACCCCTGTCAATGTGAACGGCATCCTTGTCAACATACTGCATGGCCATGTCCTCCGGTGCCAGCAACAATAAATTAAGAATACAATCTAATGGCCTCTAACCCCTTAATCACCTTAGCGGTTAATAACCTCGATAGTAATTAATGGGTTAACCCACCCTCCCCCACTACCCACCCGGAGGCCTAACCACCCTCCCCGGACCATCTATACCCACCCTGTACCCAGTGAGTGGCATAGTAGTACACAAAACCCATATAAAATGGGCATGATAAGCTACTATAGCAGTCAATGGTCACCCTAATACAAAAGCATATATGCCCAAAATACACAATAATAAAACAGATAGAACAAGCACCTAAACACCAATAAACAGAAATTCAAGGGGTTTAGGGGCCATTAGATTGTCTTTATTATGTATGCTTTCTGGCAACGGAGGACATGGACCTGCAGTACAGATGTTGTTCGAACACTTCACGCATTTTATACCTCAGAATACCCATTTCATGGTGCATGATTTCTTCCAACCTTAAGCCTTATGACGAGATTGCAGGTGAGTGCAGAATATGGCATTTTAGTGTTCTGTTTTTTAAACACCTGAAATTGACACAGTAGCACAGTTGCACAGTACTGTACACAATACAATTAATTCATTTCATTGCACACAAAGAAACAGAATCCATGAAATTCAAACAAAGCAAACGCGATAAACACGGGTGCCTGGTGTGATTGGCCGCATTAATGCCACGTGGAATACAGCAGAGCTCATGAAAACGGCTCTGTGATTTGTTCGAATAACGGCTGCTGCATCTGTATGGTGAAGAGGACGCCCTTCACATTGGCAGAGGTAAGTAGAGGTAAGTAGAACGTTTTTTATCTACTTTATGTATGCTGCCTGGCAAATGTTGTTTTTAATAATGGGCACAAATATTGCCCATTACTGTTCTGTATGTGTTTGGTTTGGTGCATTTTTTAATTGTAGGCCATGGGTTTTTTTTTTTTTAATTCACAGATACCCAACAAGCTCTGAGAAACCCCAAACATTACCACATAATATAATATATATATATATATATATATATATATATATATATATATATATATATATAGCAACTGTAAATATTCCATTCATTTGCATGTCTTAGACAGGTCTGCAACCCTGTCTTTCACCATTATCACCCAGCAAACAGCACTTCCACTGCAGCAAGGGATTCTGGGAAATGACATGCAAATGAGCACACAGTGCCACTTTTTATCTCATGCTCACATTACATGAGCAACCCTTAGTCAATGCATGCTGCTTTAAACACAGCTTTTAAGCAAGGACTTGGGAGATGCAAAGTCAGTTAACCCACTCACAGACATGTACACTGGCGACACACTTTATTCGAGCTCGGCTAGTCCCACGAATTCGGGTATACCCGGGTGTATTGAGGTTTGTGACTGTTTTCTGCCCGAGTGCATTGAGGTATTTTCCAAGCAGGGATTGAAGCATTTTATTCCCCCTGGCTGCAATACTGCACAGTATATATATATATACTGCATTACAATTCATGAATTTATGCCATCTGGTAGACACGCGAAGCATTGCAGCCTATTAAATCCTAATCATTATCATTTAACAGATCAGCCGCCCGTCAGACAGGCATGAACCCAGGCTGGGAAGGCAAACGCAACGGGGCTTGTCAGAGGTGAGGAGCGGCGCATTCCAGGTATCTGCCAGGTACATACTGGGTATTTGCTCGAATAAAGTGTGTCGGTGCAGTACACTACCGACACACTTAATCACACTGCGGCCAGATCCGCAAGCCGGGAGATTTCCCGGCTTGCTAGTGGCCGCCCCTCGGCGTGCAGCGCGTCATAGACGCGCGGTCACGCGTCTTCGGGAGCGTGCGCCCCCTGCACGCGCGTCCAGGGGCTCCCCGAGGGAGCCCTGGTGTCCCGCGATCGCGGGACAGCAGCAGGGGGTTCCGGGGGACCCGGCGGACCCGGCAGCGGTAGGGAGAGCGCCCCGATCGGAGGGCGCTCTTCCGCTGCTTCGGCGCGCGCCCGTCACTCTCGGGCGCGCGCCAGGCTACTGCTGCGGCCAAGAACGGGCAAATGCTCGAATAAACTTGGCCGCAGCAGTAACCCACTCACAGATATATATATATATATATATATATATATATATATATATATATATATATAAAAAAAAAATATATATATATATATAGGGACCACCGGAAGACCCCCGGATGCCCACAGGGACAACCAGACGACCCACGGACACCTGCAGGTAGGAACCAGGGGCCCCACAGCTATGGGGGCCCAAGGGACACACGGGGACCACCCAAGGGCCCACAGACACCCGGGGAACCACCGAGGGCCCCCAGACACCTGCAGGGACCCCCTGTGGAGCCCGTTGGGGCCCATGGACAACCACAGGGACCACCTGGAGGCCCAAGGAGCCTAGTTGGGACAAACTGAGGGCCCCCAGACACCCGTGGGAACCCCCCCCCGGGTAAGAAGCATATACAGCCGCTAACCGCTTTTATTTTATCACTTCTCGGATATTTTCCAGTGACTTTTTCCGAATGCCACGTGCTTCGCCACGTTCATGCAGCGTTCATGCGACATTCGAGCCCTATTCTTGTGGTGTCACCCGCGCTTGATCTGTTTAATGAGAATGGTTCGGATTTAATTGGTTTCAATTCTTCGCGTATCCGCCAGGTGGCAGATATTCATGAATTGTAATGAATTCTAACGTACTGTATGCGCTTCAGTAATGTGTCGACTTGCAGGTGTTTAAAAAATACCACAGTGGTCCTTTGTGAATTGATCTTGGTACTGAAGAAGTTGTACAACACTGTATCTATTTAGGCGTTTCATATTAAAAACTAATTGCAAAGTGTCTGTTGTTCTATTCCATTGTCCAGAAAGGTCCAGAGATGAGTACACCACTGCAGTCCATGTTCAAAAAGCCCAACATAACGTACGCTTATTTAATATGGTCAGCAATTAGTTCAGCAGATGATAAGATTGCCACAGTTGGTCAAATTTATCAATATATTATTGAAAATTATGACTTTTACAAATTTTCACCAGATGCTCATGTGTGGAAGCGTGCAATAATCAAAAAGCTTTGTGTCGATCTGCATTTTTTTCGTATTGCTCCTGCACCCGGAGTTACAGGAGGAGGGTATTGGTGTGTTGCCCCTAATTTTTCCTGTATCTTTGATCATGGAGAGTTCAAAAGGCGTAAGGTCATGGTAAAACCAAATAAGAATCGTCAGTCCCAGGCAAGCAATGCTCCAGCGCCAGCGCCAGTGCCAGCACCGGCTTCCAATAATGGTCCGACCGTCTGTGAAAACCTGCTGACCCGCAACCCTTGCTACTGTCCCCACCTGGATACCTGCAGCCTGAGCAGGATTTCACGTACAGATACCAGCAATCTTGAATGTACCAAAACGATCATCAGCTGTCAACTACAGGTGTAGCAGGCCCACTGTCACCTGTCAACTATGTGTATAATCAAGACTACGGGACTGGCAGTGGTTCGGCGCCAACCGAAGGGCAACATCTATGGTGGTACAGCTGCCGTATGTAATTATTTTTTTACCATATCAATATCAATGCACAGTAAAGCGATTCTCCTGTAATCAATCGCTTTGCTTATGGTTATTTAGTTATTTTAGGTGTTTATGCACTAAGCAGCGGAAAATTGCTTTCGGCAGGGTTTGAATTCGTCATGTTTTTTGCGTGTTAACCTCGCTGCATGCAGAAAGGGCCGAATCCCTATTGAATGAATGCGCCACCACCATTTGAAAAAATGGCGATTAACCTGTGGCGAGACAGGCTGCCTGGCGAGAAGCTTCCGAGAAGCCGTCCCCTGCCGAGATGTGTCTGCAGCAGAGAGAGATCCGCCGCTCTCTCTGCGCAAACATCAGCACATTAAAAATTATTTTAAATACAATTTTATTCATAGTGTACATGTGCAGGGGTCTCCGGAGCTGAACCGCATTGGTTTCAGGTCCGGGGACCCCCTGCTTCTCAAGATACAGGCCCCTTTATGAGGTGCCGATATCCCTCTGCATTTAAATGTCCCGATCACGTGACCGTGGAATGTAAACAAAGCAGAAGGTTACCGGCACCCCATAAAGTGGCCTATATCTCGGGAAGCAGGGGGTCCCCAGACCTAAAACCAAAGCGGTTTAAAAACCAGGGACCCCCTGCTTCCCGATTTACAGGCCCCGGTATGTGCCATCGTGTGGCAGTGTCGCCGCCATCTTTATAGCGTCCCATACGCAACGTACCCGCTATAAATGGCGGTGACACTGTCACCGATGCCCCAAACTGGGGCCTGTAACTAGGGAAGCAGGGGGTCCCTGGGCCAGAAATCAATGTGGTTCAGCTCAGGGGACCCGCTGCTCCCACACAATATTATTAAAATACTTTAATGCTGCTTCATTACCATAGCGGCTATCTGCTAAGGCAATGCAGGGGTTAAGACATAATAGCATGTTTATTGGGGACAATTGCCTCCAATAAACATTGCAATAAACAACATACACCCCTTGTGTATTTAAAATACATAAAGAACAATCAATACAATAAATACATTTAGTACTCACCCATGTCCGGCTGCCATGATGAAGGCCATCTTCATCTTCATCACCGTCCATGCCCCCTACGATGCTGCAAAACATGAACAAGAATGAAAACAGCCAATGTAATGTCCCCTAACCCCGTAATCACCATAGCGGTTATTAACCGCTACAGTCATTAAGGGGTTAACCCACCCTCACCCACCACTTGGGAGGCCTACATAACCTCCCCCACTAACCCCCTACCCCGTGAGGTCTAACCACCCTCACCCACTACCCAGCCTTGAGGACTACCCAAATACCCTTAGGGCCAATACCCCCTTCCCACACCCACAGTTCCCACAATAACAACAATACACAGCCCCAAAATAAACATCATTATATTTATTAAATACATAACCCACCCCCTGTGCCCCCCCATAAATACATGATTTATTATTTGACATACAGGGTTAATACCCCGGGCCCACGGGAGTCCCCGGTGGTTGGGACAGGTCGCGCAAGATGATGTCGGGCACCGTCTCAATGCAAGCATATGTGGGTGGGATTCTGGGAGAGGGTGTGCTTCTGGGAGCAGGTGTGCTTCTGGGAGCGGGTGTGCTTGTGGCGGAGGGCAACGGTAGGTTGACTGGGAGGATGCTTTCCTCCTGTCTTGGTCGCCTTGTCAGTGTTGTCTCCTGGCGTGGTCTTGACGTCCTCGTCAACGGCATACATGAATACATATTCTTCTGATGGAGGGGGTGCGCTTGGTGATGGAAGGTTTAAGGTCCCATTCATCCCATCCATGCCACCCTTCTGCTCCTGGGTCAGAGATACAGGGGCATGAACTCTAAGCAAATTATGTATCCCCGCTATGTCAGTCTCTATCTTCTCCATCCGTTGATCCATCTTCTCCATCCGTTGATCCATCTTCTCCATCCGTTGATCCATATTTAGCATGGTCTCTAAAAGAAGATCTATCTTTACCATTATAGACTTCCCAGGGATATCGACACTTAACCCATTCAGCATGCGGTCTAACTATGATAAACTAAAAAAAAATAGACCCTATAACTCAGCGCAAAAAAATATATAAAGTGTAAATACAATATGTGAATAATAAGCTTATTGCTAAGTGAAAGCTGCCACGGGGTCTCTGCCAAACAAATTCCTCACAAACTCATTACAGACAATTATAAAAAAAATGCAATGACCCGGCGCTTCAGGCTACAACAATACCCCATTCCACTGATTAGTCCATATAGATATGGAAAGTTCTTTTCAATACTCCAGCTGAAGGAGCGATGGTGATCCAATTGCTGGCTCTCCAAAATTTGGATACGAACTGAGAACCTCTGTCAGAAACAATGGACGAAGGGATCCCATGAATCCGGAAAATCTGCTCCGTAAAGATATCAGCAAGGGCGGGGGAGGTGGGTAATCCTTTAAGTGGAATGAAATGGGACATCTTCGAGAACCTGTCCACGACCACCAAGATAGTGTTCATTCCTCTGGACCTGGGCAACTCCACGATGAAGTCCATAGAAATGTGGGACCAGGGGCGGTCGGGAACTGGAAGGGGTAACAGAAAACCCTGAGGCTTTTGACAGAGAGTCTTGTTTTGAGCGCACGTGGGGCATGCGCGGGTAAACTCCAGAATATCTTGAGACATCCTTGGCCAACAGAAATTCCGATGAATGAGATCAGTAGTCTTCTTAAAACCTGGATGACCTGCAGATTTAGAGGAGTGACCCCAAGACAGGACCTCTGGAACAAATTTGGATGGTACAAAGAGTTTGTTGTCAGGAACGACCAAGTCCTTGGGAATGCGTCTCTGGGAGTGCAAAATCTTGTCAAGATTCTTGAAAGAAGACGTGGCGAGAATCCTCTCTTGTGGAAGGATAGTCTCCAAAGATTCCTCTGGCCTCTCTTCAGAAGAATGTATTCGGGAGAGTGCGTCTGCCTTTACGTTCTTGGTCCCGGGGATATAGGAAAGGTGAAAATCGAATCGAGAAAAAAAAAGAGCCCAACGAGCCTGTCGTGGACCAAGGCGTCGAGCGTTCTCTATGTAAAGAAGGTTTTCTTTGGTCCGTGAGAATAGTAAACGGCTCTTTCGACCCCTCTAGCAGGTGTCTCCACTCTTGAAGAGCCATCTTTATAGCCAGAAGTTCCCTGTTACCCACGTCATAGTTCCTCTCGGCAGACGAGAATTTCTTGGAAAAATATGCACAGGGATGTAACTTATCTTGGGGCGTGGGTCTCTGGGAAAGAACGGCACCAGCGCCGCAATCAGAAGCGGCGACCTCCAGGACGAAGAGAAGTTCGATGTTGGGATGACGGAGAATAGGTGCGGATATAAAGGCTTCCTTGAGTGTCTCGAAGGCGGAGATGGCCTCGGATGACCAAGCAGAAGGATCAGCTCCTTTTTTGGTGAGCGCAGTGAGGGGTGCCACAATGGTGGAAAAACTCTGTATAAACTTACGATAGTAATTAGCGAACCCTAAAACATGTTGTATGACGTTGAGAGAGTTGGGTCTTGGCCATTCAGTGACTGCTTGAAGTTTACCAGAGTCCATCATAAACCCCTCATCGGAAATTATATACCCAAGGAACGGAGTAGAGGTCGTATGAAAGGTGCACTTCTCCAGTTTGGCGTACAAATGGTGTTCACGGAGACGGGAAAGGACGTAGGAGGTGTGGCGTATATGGTCCTGGAGATCTTTGGAAAAAATCAGGATATCATCCAAGTATACACTACCGACACACTTAATCACACTGCGGCCAGATCCGCAAGCCGGGAGATTTCCCGGCTTGCTAGTGGCCGCCCCTCGGCGTGCCGCGCGTCATAGACGCACGGTCACGTGTCTTCGGGAGCGTGCGCCCCCTGCACGCGCGTCCAGGGGCTCCCCGAGGGAGCCCTGGTTTCCCGCGATCGCGGGACAGCGGCAGGGGGTTCCGGGGGACCCGGCGGACCCTCCAGCGGTAGGGAGAGCGCCCCGATCGGAGGGCGCTCTTCCGCTACTTCGGCGCGCGCCCGTCACTCTCGGGCGCGCGCCAGGCTACTGCTGCGGCCAAGAACGGGCAAATGCTCGAATAAACTTGGCCGCAGCAGTAGAATAACAAAAATATTGAGTACCTTACGAAAGACGTCGTTGATGAAATCCTGGAAGACAGCGGGAGCATTACATAAGCCGAAAGGCATTACCAGATATTCGTAGTGTCCACTACGCATGTTGAAGGCCGTCTTCCATTCATCCCCCTTCCTGATGCGCACCAGGTTATAGGCACCACATAGATCCAACTTGGAAAAAATCTTGCCCCTCTGTAATTTATCGAACAGTTCGGTAATAAGTGGAAGGGGGTAACGATTTTTAATAGTGATGTGGTTTAAACCCCTGTAGTCGATGCAAGGCCTCAACGACCCGTCCTTTTTCTTGACAAAGAAAAACCCAGCCCCTGCTGGGGAATTGGAGTGACGAATAAAGCCTTTCTTGAGATTCTCCTGGATATATTCATCCATAGCGTGAGATTCTGGTAATGACAAGGGGTAGGTCTTAGACTTGGGTAGGGAGTAACCTGGAACTAGATCGATCGGACAATCGTAAGTCCTGTGTGGCGGCAAGAGGTCTGACTGTACCTTATTGAAAACGTCCCGGAATTGATGGTAAACGGAAGGTAGAATAACTTCGGGAACGGAGGTATTGGCCAGCAGTTGATGAGTCTCGCCTGACCTCGGCCTCCAGGAAATGGGAGCAGAGGAAGTCCAGTCAATGAGAGGATTGTTAAGCTGTAGCCAAGGAAGGCCAAGGGTGATGGGTATCCCAGGAGCGTGAATGGCATCGAGAACTAAGATCTCCTTGTGCATATGTGAGGACAGAAGCAAGGGAGCCGTCTCTAAGGAGATGTGGGCCGGGGTAAGAGGACGTCCATCGATACCGACGAGTGCGATGGGAACCTTCTTCCTCATGAGTGGTATGCGGTTTAACCTGGCGAATTCAAGATCCACGAAGTTTCCTCCAGCTCCTGAGTCAATGAAAGCGGCGGTAGAAGTCTTGAACTTATCGCCTGAAAGGGAGACTGGAAATGTAAGTTTCTTAGGGAGTTCACCTTTAGAAAGGGGACGTGAAGACATTACACCCAGAGAGAGCCCCTCTGTACTCACTGGGTGTTCCCGTTTCCCAGACGCAGTGGACACTCCCGAACCAGATGTTCCATGGATCCGCAGTAGAAACACAATCCCCCGGCGTGGCGGAACTGCCATATCGGTGTGCGGATGCGTTGTACCTCCAATTGCATTGGCTCTGGAAACCCCAGTGCAGGACGAAGAGGTATGGTAGTACATGGGGAAGCCGGAGTGTTGCTGGGAGTACTGGAGAACGGAACTTGAAAGCTATGGACGCGAGTGCGCTGACGCTCTGAGCGGCGTACCTGGATACGTTGATCCACTCGGACAGCCAAATCAATGAGGACCTCCAATTGATCCGGCAAGGATTGGCGAGAGAGTTCATCCTTGATGGGATCTGCCAGGCCTTGCCAGAACACGGAGACGAGAGCCTCTTGTCCCCAGTTAGTCTCGGCTGCTAGAGTCCGGAATTCACCACAGCATACTGCGTCACCATTCGCCGTCCCTAAGTGATCTGGAGGAGAGAAACAGATGCCATCTCCCGACGAGCGGGAGAATCGAATACTTGTTGAAACTCGGCTTTAAATGCCGGGTAATCTTGGGTAAGGTCAGAACGTCGCTCCCAAACTGGGGAAGCCCAAGCCAGGGCGCTGCCAGTGAGGAGGTTATAAATGTAGGCTACCTTCTTGCGATCAGTATTGTAGAGATGGGGGGCCATTTCAAACTGCACCTCACACTGGTTTAGAAAACCCCTACAATCTTGTGGTTCACCTGCATAAGGCTTGGGGGGAGGAATCCTTACATCTGAGCTGCTAACTGCGCTTGCGGAGTGGGGGCTTACATCTAGCGGGGTCGCGGACGGTACCCTGTCTGAGAGTACTGCAACCTGGCGTGTAAGTGCCACAATTTGATCCGCCATGGCCTGGTTTTGCTGAAGCAGATTGGAGAGAAACTGTTGAAGTTCCGTCTGGTCTGCGTCTTGTGGGCTCGACAAAATGTTACGTCGGTGCTGCCCGCTGACCAAACCCGTCCCCTGAGCTGAAGGGGGAAGTGGTAATACACGCACCCGCAGCAATGGGAGCGTGTCCGGAGTGTGGTATGAAGCGTTGCCAGGCCAGGTGTAGTAAGGTAGACAATACTTGCCGGTACCGGTTGTAGAGATAGAGTGAATGATGCCTTGCCGAAGTCAGGGAGTGGAGAGTGGAGATAGGTCGTAGTCCAAGCCGTGTTCAAGGGGTTACCAGAGTGAGCGTTGTCCAAGGAGTGCCGAGATCGAGAGCCAGAGGGGGTAGTCGTACGAGCTGCGTCAGAACCTGTGAAAACACTGAGAGAATCCAGAAGTACTTCCATACAGAGACTGCCGAGCAAAGACTGAGAGCAGAGAGGAGCTAGATAAAGCAGGAAGGTCCAATTAGGAACGGAGGCGGGACAGGAAGAGCTACAGGGAGACACTGCAGATTGGTGCAGGCATAACAGGCCAGGTGAGTCTTGTTAGTAACCTGAGTATGCCCGTGCAGTGTGCGTGGGCGGAGCCTGAGGTCCAGGGGACGGGAATAAGAGTGTGCAGACTGAGCGTGCTCCGTAACTCGTGTACGCGTGTGAACCGAGCCAGTGGATGGTGCAGGTGTGCGTGCAGGAGGGCGTGGGCGCACCCGGCGCTGAGCAGAGGAATTGCCGAGGGGAATGATCCAGCGACGGCGGCAGGGGCGGGGAGCCGTGGAGGCCGGTAAGGCAGGATTGTTTTGTGTGACCACGGGGCTCCCTGCGGGGAGGGAGTGCTCTGTGTGGAGAGCGAGGAGAACGCCGATTCCTGACACTTTGAGACAATCTGTGCTTTTAACCTCTTCTCTTACAGATATCACGAATCCCACGTGTTGTATGTCTATCCTCCAGGTTTTCTGTCTGTTCACAGCATTACCACTTGGTCATAGTTCCCATGTGTTCCCAGAAAGGAAATAACATGTAAGATGATGGTGCAGATTGATAAAAAATTATTACAATATAAATAAAAAACAGCCAAGGGCTTACTCACATAAACCAGGCTGTGTAAAAACAGCTGACAACGTGCTGTCCGCAGCTTGATACAATCAGGTAGGCACTCTTCTGGGAGGATGGCGCTATTGTTGTTTGCAAACCCTGAAGTAGCGTCTAACTCTCAGTAGTTACTCTCCGAGATTCGCCCCCTCTATTTGCTATAGCTTCCTCTATCTCAGCTTGAGGTGGCCAGCACTGCAGAATGTGCTCTGCTCACCTCTCTGGGTAACTGCCATCAGCCCGCGCTAAGCCTCGTGATGTCACACTCTAGCGTCTCTCCTGATCTCTATGCTCCTGCTTCTGAATACCGTGTCAGTTCTAGCTCCTCCCTCTCCATACGCGTTTCGTGACGCAATGTGGTCACTTCATCAGTGGATGAGGGGGGAGTTGCTACCTACTGATATATTTATCCTGGAAGGTGATGAATACTAATTGCAAATTAATTGCAAATTAATTGATTAAAAGCGAATAAACTGATTAACATTGCACACATCTGCTTACATGATAAGAGCCACTAGGGAATCATCCCTGGGATTAAGTGGCAATGCACCAAGCTCATAAACATAACATTTCTTACCATTCCACATAAAAAATAATAATAATGAAAACAATTATTACATGATTGATCATTACATACAGCAGTGGGGCGTCACTTCAGTCTATCAAAAAGGAGGCCAGATCGAAGTCTATATTTAAACCTTGCGGTGGCAAGGTTTTGAGGGTATAAATCCAGAAGGTCTTCCTTCTGGATAAATGGGTCAGCCTGTCACCTCCTCTCCAATTGGCCTTTGGGCATTCTATGCCCCTACATGTCAATCCCTCTGGGTTTTGGTTGTGTTTGCTTTTAAAGTGGTTTGACACACTATGAGTTTCCAACCCCCTTTTTATGTTGTATACATGCTCTGCCAGTCTACGTTGGAGTTTCCTCCCTGTTCTCCCCACGTACTGCAACCCGCATGGGCACTCTAATAAGTATACGCAGTACATACTCTTACAGTTTATAAAAGTGTTTACATCATAACTTTTACCTGTTACATTTGATTGAAATGTACTGCCTTTAACACTGAAAGAACAACCTATGCATTTATTGCATGTAAAGAAACCTTTCAGGTTAGATAACCACATGGTGCTACTTATTTTAGGCCCACTGAAGGGACAACTAGGTGATAGTTTACTTTTCAAGTTGTCAGCACATTTATAAACAATTTGTGGGTGTTCTAGCAGGAATGTATTCAATATTGGGTCTCTAAGGAGGATCCCCCAATGCTTATTTATAATTTTCTTTATTTCTGGGGCCATACTATTGAATTTGGTGATAAAGGGGATAAATTATCCTTGAACAGTGGATGTCTTTTTACTGTTATTAGGGTTGATAAGACTAGACCTATCTATATCTTTAACTGCACAGATAGCTTTATTAACCCTTTCCCTGCTGTAGTCTCGCTCAAGAAATTTTTCTCTAAGGGAGTTCAATTGGTTTGTGCAAACATCCTTCTGTGAGCAGTTTCTTTTTATTCTTAGGGCTTGTCCCTGTGGGATATTTTGTATCCATTTTGGATGGTGGTGGCTAGAAGCCAAAAGATACGTATTAGCATCCACCTCCTTATGGTATGTTTTTGTTTGTATCTGATTGTTTTCTACATACAGGGTTAAGTCTAATAAATTGATACTTATACTACTGCAGGTAAATGTGAATTTTATATTAAAAGGATTATTATTCAAATATACTTTAAACAATTCTAGATCATCTATCGTCCCCCTCCAGACACACAGCACATCGTCGATAAATCTCTTCCAGAGCACCAGGTGTGCACCATATGGGTTGTTGTTCCATATGTAGCCACGCTCCCACATATCCATAAATAGGTTAGCGTAGCTAGGTGCAAACCGGGTGCCCATTGCGGTGCCGCATGTCTGGAGGAAGTAATCTCCATCATAAGTAAAATAATTGTGGGTTAGTTTATATTGTATCCCACTTAATATAAAGGATTTCAAATTATCTCCAACATTCATATCTCCCTCAAGTGTCTGCTGGACTGCCTTTAAACAATCCACGTGTTTGATGGAGGTGTATAAAGACACCATGTCTCATGTTACCCATATTAATTGCTCATCCCATTCAACATCTTGAATTAGTTGTAGTACATGGGACGTATCTCTTAGATAAGAAGGAGTTTTCTGGACATACAGTAGTGTGTCAAACCACTTTAAAAGCAAACACAACCAAAACCCAGAGGGATTGACATGTAGGGGCATAGAATGCCCAAAGGCCAATTGGAGGAGAGGTGACAGGCTGACCCATTTATCCAGAAGGGAGACCTTCTGGATTTATACCCTCAAAACCTTGTCACTGCATGGTTTAAATATAGACTTCGATCTGGCCTCCTTTTTGATAAATTGAAGTGACCCCCCACTGCTGTATGTAAAGATCAATCATGTAATAATTGTTTTCATTATTATTATTTTTTATGTGGAATGGTAAGAAATGTTATGTCTATGAGCTTGGTGCATTGCCACTTAATCCCAGGGATGATTCCCTAGTGGCTCTTATCATGTAATTGATGTGTGCAATTTTAATCAGTTTATTCGCTTTTAATCAATTAATTTGCAATTAGTATTCATCACCTTCCAGGGTATATATATCAGTAGGTAGCAACTCCCCCCTCATCCACTGATGAAGTGACCACATTGCATCACGAAACGCGTATGGAGAGGAAGGAGCTAGAACTGACACGGTCTTCAGAAGCAGGAGCATAGAGATCAGGAGAGACGCCAGAGTGTGACATCACGAGACTTAGCGCGGGCTGATGGCAGTTACCCAGAGAGGTGAGCAGAGCACATTCTGCAGTGCTGGCCACCTCAAGCTGAGATAGAGGAAGCTATAGCAAATAGAGGGGGCGAATCTCGCAGAGTAACTACTGAGAGTTAGACGCTACTTCAGGGTTTGCAAACAACAATAGCGCCATCCTCCCAGAAGCCTGCCTACCTGATTGTATCAAGCTGCGGACGGCACGTTGTCAGCTGTTTTTACACAGCCTGGTTTATGTGAGTAAGCCCTTGGCTGTTTTTTATTTTTATTGTAATAAATTTTTATCAATCTGCACCATAATCTTTCATGTTATTTCCTTTCTGGGAACACATGGGAACTATGACCAAGTGGTAATGCTGTGAACAGACAGAAAACCTGGAGGATAGACATACAACACGTGGGATTCGTGATATCTGTAAGAGAAGAGTTTAAAAGCACAGATTGTCTCAAAGGAACAATAACACAGCAAGTCTGTAAATTCATTACTTTAATCTGTTGTGGAGTTATTTATGCATTCTTGTGGCTGCGCAATGGTCTTTTCCTTTTTGTCCATTACATACTATTACATCGCTCCATCAGCTGGAATATTGAAAAGAACTTTCCATATCTATATGGACTAATCATTGGACTGGGGTATTGTTGTAGCCTGAAGCGCCGGGTCATTGCATTTTTTGAATAAATATGCAGTCTAACTAGCTGGATCTTGTGCATGGGGTGCTGTGGACATCTGGGTGGATGGGTGCTGAAGAGGATGAGATGGGGGCTCCCTAGAGAGAAGCGGCAGTATCGGCGAAGAGTGATGGAGGAGGTGACCTTTGGATTTCCGGGAGAGAAGCGGCATCATCGTCGAAGAGTGATGGAGAAGGTGACCTTTGGATTTCCGGGAGAGAAGCAGCAGCGTCGTCGAAGAGTGATGGAGAAGGTGACCTATGGGTTCAATTGGTAAGCTTCCATTTGTTTTGCTTTGTGTCTATATCAGCGAATTTCTTCTTGACATAATAAGGCTTCTTAAAAGCCCTAGCCTTTGAAGTCATCAGAAGGTTTTCTTTATTAGCCTTAGCCTTTCACTTTGGCCTAGGCTTGGAAACGGCTTCCGCCTTTCGCTTTTTCGGCACGGCAGAAGAGAGTTGGCTCTTGCGTCCGTAGAATCGGGGTTGATCCTTGGAAGCAGATGGCACAATGCAGTATCTGGACAAGGGCAAGCTCAGATACAGATCATCAAGTGGGAGGCTATGCAATGTGTGTCACCTTTTATGCATGGCGCCGAGGTGCAGGTGTTAAAAGTGGGGATACTCTAATGTGACTCATTAAAGTATAAATACACCATCCATTTTGTGGATTCACTGCACATTGAATACACATCGACTAAACATCGAATATACATTCTTGTGCTTGTATTTCTTTCTACACACAGCGATGCCTGTTAAAAAGATTTCTAGTGATCTCAGCATGAGAATAAAGGAGATGTACACGAGAGGACATCGAATTGCAGATATTCAATGCTGGTTAAGTATTTCTGGTCTAGTTGTACCAGCAGCCACCGTGAGCTATGATGTTCACGGAAAAACCAAAAAAAACAAAAAAGTCACGAGGACTCCAATGGTAACTACCGCGTAAGTACTGTAAAGTATTTTAAAAACTGTACACTGTATGCTTTCTCTACCGTGCAGTACTGCAATAGCGCTTTTATTGGTTAGATGGCTAATTGTTTTTAACAGAATCATTTTCCTAACAATTATTAGATAAACTGTACTGTACAATTTTTTTTGTGTTACACTTCCTTCCTCTATTATCATAATTGCATTCCTACATTCTTATAATCAATTCTATTTGAAAGTGAGTTGTACCTCTTTTCTTAATTATCACTCACTATGACTCGCGCACTCACAACCCCCTCACTACAGTACACAGTTTACTCACATTCTGACACACACACAAACACATTAAGTACCGTTAATATTATATCTGTAATATATATACTGTATGTTATCTATATATATCTGTTATACTGTATATATATTGTTATCGCTGTATATTTATATAACTCTATTCTATATCTATCTATTATTATTGTTATCGCTGTATATTTATATAACTATTACATTAGTTATATAACTATTATATTATTATAATTAATTATTGTAATAGAATAATAATAGAATAATAATAATAATAATAATAATAATAATAATAATTCTATTATTCTATATTCTATATTATTCTATTAAAATATTCAGTCTATATTATTCTATAAATTCTAATTAATTAATTCTATTCTAATCTATTATTATTCTATATTCTATTATTATTCTATTATTCTATTATATTACTGTACAGTAACGTATTGTTGTTTCCTGTAGGGAGACAACTCTTCTGGTTGACCAAATAAGTGAAGAGAATGATGAGAAGAGTGCCTTAAGGGTCAAAGACACTTCTAAACGTATCAGAGACCAGCATCAAGAAGATGAGATGCAGAATTGGATGGAAATATGGACGTGTGAGGTTAGTACTGGACAGTACAGGAGGTAAAAGTGTGGTTTAATAAACTGTACTGTGCCTATAAAATTATTCCTTGTCATTACAGAGCGTACCCTATGATAAGGGACGTCAACAAGATCAAGAGAGTGGTCCAGGCACAGGCATGGATTGACAGTGGCGAAACTTTTCAGGATTGCATCTTTACTGACGAGTCTACTGTATCGCTGGAGAGATTTGCAACATTTGAATTCCACAAAAAAGGACGCATATCTATGAAACCGAGTTCAAAACACCCAGTGAAGATGCATGTGTGGGGTGCCATCTCTAGGCGTGGACCAGGATGCATCATCATCTTTGATGGTACAGTATAATAATGCACAAAGTCACATGCTGTAGCCTTATGCACTGTACTGTACTACTGTAGTGTGCATTATTTTGAGCACCTCTCTTTTCTTGTTACAGGAATCATGAATAAAGCTTTTTTTCCAAGAGCAAATAGTGCCTGAGATTGTGGAATACATCACACGTGAATTCCCAGATGGTCACCGTTTCTACCAGGACAACGATCAGAAGCACACCGCGTCAACTGCGCATATTCTTGCCTGCGGTATCAACTGGGTGAAGATGCCAGCGGAGTAAGTACTGTTACCGTGCCTCATTTTTTCCCACTGTTTAATGTGTATCTCTTTAACTATTTTTTTCCCTTTTTTTCCCCCTCCAATGACAGATCGCCAGACTTCAATCCTATCTAAATGGTCTGGCATCAGCTGAAGGATTATATCTGCAAAGTGGTGAAACCCTCCAAAAAGGATGAGTTGTCAAAAGGCATACTGAGTTTTTGGAACGATGTACTCACCGTGGAACGATGTAATAAATATATCGACCATATTGCGACTGTGTTGCCCATTGTGATACAGCATAATGGGCATGCATCAGTAAGGTAGGTACAGTACTGTACTGTAGTATGGTAAGTACAGGCACACCAAGTACAGTATGATACAGGTAAGTATGGTAGAGATTGTTTTACAGTATACAGCATGCACTTTACTGCACTAATTTTTTTTTTCTAGACAGAGATACACTCCCAATCTTGTTACAAAGTATTTTACAGTAGTCATACAGTAGTTCCAGTATACAGTAGTTTGGCAGTAGTACTGTAACTGCATGGTCCAATATGGAGTAGCTATACTGTACACAATGCCATTATATGCACTTAACTGCACTAATTTTTTCCTTTCAGAGAGAGCTGCACTCCCAATCTTGTTACAAAGTATTTTACAGTAGTCATACAGTAGTTCCAGTATACAGTAGTTTGACAGTAGTAACTGCATAGTCCAATATGGAGTAGCAATACTGTACACAATGCCATTATATGCACTTACTGTAACTGCACTAATTTTTTCTTTCCTTTTCACAGAGAGCTGCACTAAAAAAGGACGGGCGGGGGGAGGGGGGTATCACGTGTAAATTGTGTGAACTGTGTGTATAGTGTATCTACAGTACACACATTTACACAAAACCCCCCTTTCTCAATGAACTACAGAATGCAATGTGGCCATGACGAAGAAGAGAAAGACTACAAATTCATATTACTGTTTTTATTATTTTAAATGTGCATTATTCATGATTCTTTGTATTTTTCATTCTTCCGTGATTATCCACCGACCCTTAATTTTCAACTGACAGGAGAACTACAGTACATGTACAGTACAAAGAAGATAAAGACTGAATTTTATATTATTCATGATTATTTGTATTTTTTATTCCTGATAAAATAAAATAAATATTTCATTACATTCACACGATAATCATAATCATTGAAAGCCCCCAAAGAAAAAGAAAGAATTACAAAAATTGGTAATTTATCAAAAACATGATTCAGATACTGTTTTTTTTAAATCTCTTTTTTTTCTTTGAACTTTAAATTCACTTTGAATGTGTGTGTGTGGGGGGTGGGGATTCTTGAAGAAAGCTTTGGGTTTGTGTGTGAAGTGCTTTGGTGTGGGCAACACTACTTACTGTAGTTGCCAAGAAGGGTTTATCAGATTAACATATTAAATTCGGGAAGGTGTGGATACACATTTCGATTCCATACATTAATCTAAACAGTACAGTACATGTACCATTGTAAACCTCACAAGTCTACACTACCGTAGTTTCTGTAGTTGCCAAGAAGGGCTAATCAGATTAACATATTAAATTTGAGAAAGGATTATCACACGTGCACATGCGGTACCCTAAACAAAGCCTCAAAGGGTTGGAGGGGGGTGGGTGGATGAGTCATACTGTATGAATGGTCTCTGCATTAATAATCAACAAGGTCCCAAAGAGAATTACACGCATGCGCAGAGATGTGACACCAGGCTCGGGACGATTTAAAACACAAAGCCAACCATTAGAAAATGAATGGTCTGTGTCGATAAGAAGTTGAAATCAAATCCTTGAGCCTTGTGTGTATGTGCGGGAGGTGTGAGGGGGGTAAAGCTGCATGAAGGATTAGCTGTACTGTCGTTCAAAGAAATATTTTCAACAGGTGGTCATAATGTTTTGATCCCCACACCGTAAGATATATTTCGAACAATCCAGGAGGAGCATATAAGGGATAAAGGAAAAGAGAGAATACACAATTTAAGTGCAGATGTATGGTACTGTATGCAGAAATCTGGCTTATGCTGTAATCTTGGCTCGAGTGTTCAGCCTACTCACAAGATTCAGATGGATAGTGAGCAGTTTGCAATTTGGGCTGCTACCCGTATGGAATAAATGCAGTCTGGATCTCCCTCAAGGGCACACTCAGCAATATGTAGATGTATATAGGAGAGATAAGAGAACACTACATAGCGCGATCAGTCTGATAAACAAATTTTATGTATAAAAGATATAAAAGTGCGCACTTACAATGTGCATAATAAAAACAAGCATTTATCACATCATTAGTGAAAAACGGAGGGTCACCGCACTCTCACCGCCTCCCCTGGGTCTTCTGAGCCTCCTCTGCGTGTAGTCTGCTGACGGGGCCTGTCTTGTTGCGCCCGTCCAGGCGTGTGACGTCACGGCTCCTCGGCTAGAGAACTACGGATCGCCTTCAGGTCCAAAAAGATGCCACTCTACGCGTTTCGCCCAGTCTGAATGGACTGTATCCGGCTTATTTATTTATTTATTTATAAAATATTTTACCAGGAAGTAATACATTGAGAGTTACCTCTCGTTTTCAAGTATGTCCTGGGGGCTTCATCAGGAGTGTATGTGCTAAGGTAAATGGATCCCTTATATACCTTCATAAGTTAATTAAACAATTAAGCTAAAATAATTAGATCAGTCCTAATGGCACAGGTGTCTTTCTTACATAGAAAGGAGATATGAACATGGATATTGTATAAGTATATCACAAAATCCAAATGACTATAATAACAACCCACCTGGAATAATTCACATGATACATAGGATATGAACCGTCATTTAGACCATATAATGTTTGCAGAGAATAGTGTACTTATATCTTATATCAATATAGAGGTATACTTTAAGGTAATAACTCAATGGACAATTAATCTACTGGTATACAGAGGAGGGGAGCAATCATGAATAGTGATTCTAACATTACTTAAAGAACTTTGACGATAGATTATCTTATCTTATGTCTACTAGTTGATTGTGAAGAGGAAAAGGGCAATCATAAATAATACATTAGAATATTAGTCTTAGATGTAATTAATCAATCTCAGATGGATATAAATCTTTAATGGAAGGATCATTAATGAGTTTTGCCTGGAGGAATATTCCTACGTGTGTATATATACTAAAAGTGGAAAAAAATATATATTATAAAATGTGAAAATATATTAATTAATGTATATAAGTGAATACTTGGGGGTATACAAATGACATTTCATTTACATGAACAACAAACCATTCAATCAATCCTGATACAATCTGATCATATTATGAAATGGGATAACAAATAACATATTATATATTAAAATGAAAATACATATATTTTACATATATATACACATTTATTCAACACAATCATTTTTCTACCGTGTAATTTATAAAGAACAAATATTCATGATAGTAACTCAATATGGTGATGACTTCTATTTGGAGATATAATTATACAGACATGATAATATTGACATTTATATCCTTAGACGCAGATACTGGGACAAAGAAAGGAAGCAGGAAGGAACAAAAGAAAAAATGAAATTATTAGGTATAACCACACATTTATATCAAAAAAGGTGCAAGATCTATTTCTGCGTTTAAACCTTTTGGGGTACTGCTGCGGCTGAGTTTATTCGAGCATTTGCCCGTTCTCGGCCACAGCAGTAACCTGGCGCGCGCCGGAGGGTGCCGGGCGCGCGCCGAAGCAGCGGATGAGCGCCCTCCGATCGGGGCGCTCTCCCTCCCGCTGCCGGGTCCGCCGGGTCCCCCGGAACCCCCTGCCGCCGTCCCCCACATCGCGGGACACCAGGGCTCCCTCGGGGAGCCCTGGACGCGCGTGCAGGGGGCGCTGGCACCCGATGATGATGGTGATGCGCGGCACGCCGAGGGAGTGGGGCTAGCAAGCCGGGGCATCCCCCGGCTTGCGGAACTAGCCCTGCTCGGATTAAGTGTGTCGGTAGTGTAAGTGTCTTAAGGCGGTGGATCCAGAATGTCTCCCTTTTGAGCAACTGTGATCCCCTGTCCCCTCCCCCCCAATGTGGCAATACATGTTCAATGGCTTTGAATTGCAAGCACCCCGGTTCACCATCATGAAATTCCACAAAATGTTTGGGTATATTATGATTCAACAATTTTCTTTTTATACCACTGAGATGCTCAATAATCCTTGTTCTCACAGGTCTAATAGTTTTACCTACATATTGTAACCTGCAGGAACATTCTAAAAGATAGACTACATGGTCTGTCCTGCAGGTCATGAAGGTCTCTATGGTGAAATTTTCTCCTGTGACATTGGAACAAAAATGAGTGTGGTCTGGTGACTTGAACCGGCATGCTGTGCAACTCTTACAGCCAAAAAAGCCTTTTCTATTTAACCAGCTATCCCCACACCCACACCCCCAAATAAATTAAAATCACATAAATAAAGCATGTGCATGACTAGTGTCACATTAAAAAGCTAGAGTGCCGATTGAATATCAGAATATCAAGATTTTTTATGCAGGCACTTGTCTGGAATCGAAACCAAAAAAACACACCAAAAAAAACCAAAAAACTTCTAAATGAATGTGAAGTTACACACGCATGCGCATTAATAATCAACAAGGTCCCAAAAGAGAATTACACGCAGGTGCAGAGATGTGACACCAGGCTCTGTATGTTATACACGCAGGAATCTGATGACAGGTTCGGGAAGATTGAAGCCAGAAAGCCATGAATTCCAAGGAATGGTGTGGGAGATGTGTACTGTAGATAAGAAGTAGATAAGAAGTTGAAATAGTACTTTAGCCTTGTGTGTGCACAGGGGCGAGAGGGAGAGCACTGTATGCGCTGAAAATGTGAACATACAGTACTGTAACATGCCTATGCGTTTCATTTTACAATTACAGTTCAGTACTGCGCGCGCACACAGACTTGCAGAGAAAGTACGGCTGTACTGTACTGTAGGTTGAATTGCTGTTAGACTTTTAAGACAACAGCTAGCGAACGCCCACCTGTGTTATAGATGGTATTGCAGTATAGCAGACAGCGCTAAAAATCCAAGCGCTAACAAGCTGAAAACCGCTACGGAAAAAAAGAAAACAGACCACATCTGGCCGCATCTGGTCGCATCTTGTCAGAGCGACGTGGCTACGGCCGCATTAGGATAAAGGCAGCCGCAGCTGTACAAGTAATACAGTAATTACAGAATGAAAACAAAAATACTTATTCTGTTGTGACTGGGGGACTCCGCTTTACCCTTTTTTTCTGTCCATGGGCATGATAGCTGACAGTGCTTTTTGCTAAATCAAAGCCTGAAGAAAGTAACCAGCATTTGATCTGTAAAATTCCATGTCCTTTCTTGTTCATATATACAGAACCCCTATAAGCTCATATTGAACCCCCAAAATAACCACAACATATACATATGCGTATAAGTGTCAAAGAGGAGTGCTACTGAGCATGGCAATATAAATTTAAAACCAGAGACAGAACATGAAACACAGACAGAGCTCAGTGCTACATCCATTGACACAAATACACGGTACAGTGCCTAAATATATATATATATATATATATATATATATATATATATATTTATATTTACTTTAATTTCAAAAGGCAGTTCATCATAATAAATATATATATATATATATATATTTTTTTTTTTTTAATAATAAAATGGTCTTTTAGTTTAACCCTTTGGCCAAAGTGTTGTAAGCCCTTGAGCCCCTCCAAGGCAGACCACGTCTCAAGGGTCCTAACACTAATATAAATTCTTAATAACCTGTACATTACCAGGAAGAATGATTTATAATAAATATGTCAAAATTAGTTGCATAGTTCTAAGTCTGATTGAAGCTCTTATTAACCTGTATAATACCAGGAAAAGCACTCTGTATTAGATTTGTCGCAATCAAACTGCATGCAAGTTCCCATGAGTGTGGAAGGTGAAATGGAGTGAGCTTTAACCATTTAAAAGTGGGAGGGGGTGAGCTTCAAACTAGGGAAGGAGGAGCCATCCTCCAAATGAGCTAGGAACAGCTGAACAGAATTGCAAAACATACAGAACACCTATAAGCTCATATTGAACCCCCAAAATAACCACAACACACACATATATATATATATATATATATATATATATATATATATATATATATATATATATATATATATATATATATATATACGTATAAGTGTCAAAGAGGAGTGCTACTGAGCTTGGCAATATAAATTTAATACCAGAGACAGAACATGAAACACAGACAGAGCTCAGTGCTACATCCATTGACACAAATACACGGTACACTGCCTAAATATATATATATACATATACAGTGGAAACAAAAAGAAAACAGCGCACAACGCCAAATAGTGAAGTAAGTAATAGAATGTATTACAATGTTAAAGGGGTAATAAATCTGCGTACATCAGATAGAAATAACATGTGCATTTAGTGCATAACACACTGGTTAACACTCTGTAGCTGTAAAACAGGACGGTCTGGCACTCAGCTGTCTCTGCAGGAGCCTCTATGATGGTTCTGGGGCATGGGATCCTTCATGCACTCCTCACACAGCAGGACGCTGCTCACAAGGGGATTCCTTTCAAGCAGCCTGGTAATACTGCAGATTCAGACACTTAGTGGGACCGCTCCTCAACCGGCGATATACTGCCTCCAGGGGAATTCCCCTACAGTCCCCCATCTCTCCTGTGTAGATTTGCTGCTTTTCCCAGCAGCTATGATCTTAGGGCAGTCCAGAGCTGTTGGAATTGCTCTGCAAACACTTCCGCAGCTGCAGGGGCTTACACAGCGTGCCACGATGCCGCTCCGTCACATGGTATAGCGGAGTGACGTCACAGTTCTCGTGGCAATGGAGGAATCAATAGGGAGGAAGAAGGAGAGTCCCTTACAGTCTCTTACCGGCGCAGAAATCGCTCAGTTAGCACGGTGGCAGCCAATATAAGCTGATAGTGATACAAATCCAAAGGATGAATATAGGCTAAATTATGGCATTAATACATCCAACATGTTTCGTAGATCTAACTACTTCTTCAGGGAATAATTTGGCCATTACCCAGAGGTCTTAAATACCTCTCAGAGATGTCTCATTGGTCAAACAATTAGAGTTAGACCAATCATCTGAGCTATGGTCAAAGTATTAGGGAAGATTTATTTCTACTTTTAAAGCAACAACTTTATTAACAAATGAACAATCACATATATATATAAAAAAAAAAAAACACTAGCATATAATCTAAACCTAACATGAACATAAAACCATGCTGGAATAAAAAGAAACACATTATTAGTATATTAAAAGATTAAAATAGACATCATAAATTCCTTAAGCAATATAAAAAAAATATATATATATATATCTAACTAGAAATAGCAGGTAAGCTACAGCAGGGAGAAGGAAACACATAGCAGTGCCTTATCACTAAATCTAATGAGGACGTGGGCTGGAGGTTTTAATATAATGCCCAAATATCCACATCCTCATTGAGCCCCTTGGGGGACATGGTATCTAGCTTATGTATCCAATAAGTCTCCTTAGAGGATAATGTTTTGACTTTGTCTCCCCCTCTTCTATTAACTGGAATAAACTGAATCCCCTTGAAAGTAAGACTAGAAGGGTCTTTACCATGATGTAATGAAAAGTGTCTTGACACACTATGTTTGTCAAACCCAATTTTAATGTTTCGGACATGTTCCTGGATACGGATTTTAAGGCTGCGTTTGGTTCTGCCTACATATTGGTATCCGCATGCACACTCCAACAGATATACAATATGTGTCGATGTACATAAAATAAAGTCATCAATATTAAAAACCTCTAGTGTATTATTAGATTTAAACGTTTGCTTTACAGGGTGTTGATACTTGCAAATACTGCATTTACCACAGGTATAGTTGCCTCTTGGTTTGGTTCCAAGCCATTGTTTGGATGATATGGTGTTGTTACATACAAAAACATCACTAGGTGCTAGTATGCTTTTAATGTTTTTGGCTCTCCTATATATAAACCGTGGTTTGGTGTCTAAATGAGATCCCAATATGGGATCTTTACACAGTATACCCCAGTGTTTACTAAAAACCTTTTCAATGTCCCTATATACAGAGTTGTAATTGGTAATGAAGGCCACATCTACCAATCCGCCCTTATTTTGTTGGCTCTCATTATTTCTATTTTTAGATCTATTTTGAATCAGCAAATCGTTGCGATCCAGATTACGTACTCTTTTTATCTCTCTATCTAAAAGCTCATTAGGATATCCCCTCTCTCTAAATCGTAAAAATAATTTGTTAGCCTGTTTATTAAAAACCTCTACATTGCTGCAGTTACGTCTGAGTCTGACAAATTGCCCTCCTGGTATGTTTTTGATCCATGTGCTCTTGTGACTGCTATTTGCCATCAGCAAATTGCTGGTATCCACTCCTTAAAGAAGGTCTCGGTTTCCACAGTGCCATCCACTCGCGAAGTGAGTCTTAGATCTAAAAAATCTATCTGTGTGGCAACCAATTTATGTGTGAACTCGAGATTATAATCATTTTTATTCAAGTCAGCCACAAATGCACTGGCTGAAGCACAATCACCATCCCATACACACAGGATGTCGTCTATGTAGCGCCTCCACACAACGACATTCCTGTGGTGCGGGTTATCGGGCATAATAAACTGTGACTCCCACTTACCCACATACAGGTTTGCGAAACTGGGGGCAAATCTAATGCCCATTGCAGTTCCGCAAACCTGCAGGTAGAAAGTGGAGAGGAACAGAAAATAAACTGTGCTATTTGGCGGCAAATCAACTGGTGGACAAAATAGGTGAGGCTAATGATGAGCACTGTGCAGCAACAGTCAAGACTGTTCTAGAGAACATTCACAATATCACAGCACTGAGACCAGCATCAGGGTGATGAGACACCAATTGGGATGGAAATATGGATGTGTAAAGTAAGTGTCTTACTGTAATAAAGTACAGTATATTGCAATAGTATGTAGAGTGACAGAACAGGGTTGATACTGTACTGTAATTACTGTACTGTAGTTAGGACAGTAAAGTGTTGTAGAGTTCACTACTGTACTTTAGGTAGTAGTGTGGTTTGTCTGTACAGTACCTGTAAAATTCTTCTTGTCTTTACACTATGATAAGGGAGGCACACAAGATAAAAAGAGTGGACCAAGCACGGGCATGGATCGAAAGTGGTGAGACTTTTCAGTATGTCATCTTTTCTGATGAGACAACTGTAGCTCTTGAGAGATTTGCCAGTTTTGCATTCTGCAAAAAAGGAAGCCTATCTCTGAAGCAGCATCCCAAGCATCCACTGAAGATGCATGTGTGGGGTGCGATCTCTAGACGTGGACCAGGATGCATTATCATCTTTGAGGGTAAAATAATGCACAAAGTCACATGCTGTAGTCTTATGCACTGTACAACTGTAGTGTATTCTGTACTCTAATGTTCAGCTTTTTCATCATTTTTTCTTCTCTTGTTCCAGGAATCATGATAAAGTATTTTTCCAAGAGAAAATTGTCACCTGTATTGTTAAATATATTAGGCATGATTTCCCATCTGGTAGTCACCGCATCTTCCAGGACAATGACCCTAAACATACCGCCTCTCTGCCTATATTCTTGCGAGCAGAATCAACTGGGTTAAGACGCTACCGGAGTAAGTGTTCCAGTATACAGTAACTGTTTCTCATTGTTTTAAACTGTTTTTATCTGTTCAACTAATTCGCCATTGTGGCGGTGGAAGGGTTAACAGGGCAATAATAAAGGTATTATGCCAGGCTGGTTAACCCTAAACCGTGTTGGGACAGAAGTGGTTTATTTATTTATTTATTTTATTTATTTATTTATAAAATGTTTTACCAGGAAGTAATACATTGAGAGTTACCTCTCATTTTCAAGTATGTCCTGGGCATAGTTAATATGACAAATAATACATGGTTACAAATACAGTTACATAAATGAACAGGGTATACATTATATACAATACATTGCATGCACAGTTATAGCAGATGTATATTATAGGCTTATGTAACAGTTACAGACCATATTAAAATGTGAGACAGCCTTAGTTTTGAAAGAACTTAAACTGGTGGTGGATGTGAGAGTCTCCGGTAGGTTGCTCCAGTTTTGGGGTGCACGGTAAGAGAAGGAGGTGTGGCCGGATACTTTGTTGAGCCTTGGGACCATGAACAGTCTTTTGGAGTCAGATCTCAGATGATAAGTGCTGCATGTGGTAGGGGTGAGGAGTTTGTTCAGATAGGTGGGTAGCTTGCCCAGAAAGTATTTGAAGGCAAGACAGGAAAGGTGAACTTTGCGCCTAGACTCGAGTGATGACCAATCTAGTTCTTTGAGCATTTCGCAGTGATGTGTGTTGAAGTTGCATTGGAGAACGAAACGACAAATTGAATTGTAGAGGGTGTCAAGTTTGCCAAGGTGGGTTTGGGGTGCCGAGCCATATACTATGTCTCCATAGTCAATAATTGGCATTAGCATCTGCTGTGCAATACGCTTTCTGACCAGGAGACTTAGGGAGGATTTGTTCCTGTAAAGTACCCCTAGTTTGGCATAGGTCTTGGTTGTCAGGGTATCAATGTGCATCCCAAATGTTAAGTGGGAGTCAAACCATATGCCCAGGTATTTAAAACTAGTAACAGGAGTTAGGGTGGTGTTAGCGTCGGTTCTGATCTGGAGCTCAGTCACTGGAAGCTTTTAAAATTTAGACTTGGTCCCAAATACCATTGTTACAGTCTTGTTAGTGTTTAAAAACAGTTTGTTTTGGGAAATCCAGTTTTCGAGTCTCAAAAAGTCAGACTGTAGTATGCGTTGAAGGTCAGAGAGGCTATGGCTGTGTGCATATAGGATTGTGTCATCTGCATACATGTGTATTGAGGCTTCCTTACAAGCTGTGGGAAGATCATTGATGAACACTGAGAAGAGTAGGGGCCCCAGAACAGAGCCTTGCGGGACCCCACAGGTGATATCCAGGGGGTTGGATTTAGAGCCTGAGATGGACACATGTTGGGATCTACCTGATAGGTTGGACTGAAACCAGTTTAAAGCATGCTTCCCTATTCCAGAGATCTGGAGTTTGTTAAAATGTATTGCCAACATAACACCATGTTTTCCCCTACACTACCATTATTGTCCCAGTTTTGCAGCTTAGCAGCTAGCTGCGGTTAAATGAACGAATGAACTTTGTGCTAACTGTATTTGCGACACAAGAGGGAGCGGCAAGTGCTGTGCCAAGCACTGATTGAAGAAGTGTGCCTGTGAATAAGTAGCTGCTTTCAAGATAGGTATCAGTTTTCAGACCACAGACAATGAAACCACAAAGTCAATTGAATAAGTGGTCTGCGGTTTTGCTGCAGTGCCTTCTTGATACATAATATCCTGCCGTCTCGTTATCCACTTGAGTTGAAGTAGTGGTGCGTGTCTGCGCTTACCGATCAAAGCCAGGACGGATATATTGTATGCCGGCTTGTAACCCAGACCGAGTATAGGTCAAACCGCAGCCCACATCACAGAGTCCCTTCAATTAAGTGGATAACTTGCATTAGGAAAGAGCTAGCACTCTAATTTTTGGAGTGCAGCTAGGTAAAAAGAAACCATAAACATACATATAAGGATTATAATTGTTGCATAAGCAGAACATACATTTATAAATACACTGTATTGTAATGGTGTTTTAAAATGTACATGCAGGAACCCTTTCCTGCCAGACTGGCAATGCATCCTTTAACATGCTCATATGTTATGGATGAAAGAGCTGAGGGATTTTTCATCTCTGGACTTCAAAGGGCACCCTGCTAAGATGGTGCCCCATTGTCTAAGAGAAGTCCAGTGTTGATAAGCCTCAGAGACCCTAGGTGTTAGGGTGGCCGGGATATTGTTAAGTACCAGATACCGGTGTGAAGTTGTTACGATGCGTGGAACATGCCCCCTGCGGCGTGTTCCCTCCTTACCTGTTGAGCTTCTGATCGCTGCCCTCTAGCTGCGAGTAAAGTTTATCTGATGTCTGTCTGTGTTCTGAACTCTTCTCTGCTTCCGCAGAGGCCGCGCCTCTGTTCCGCCCCTGCCTTGTCTTCTCTACAGGAAGTGACTTCTAGCATACTGAAGCAAACAACGACATCTTGCTTTCTGGAAAATCCTGCCCTCTTCCTCCTAACAGGAAGTAAGCCTCACTCTGACTCTCATTGCTATCAGATGCCACTGCCTTTTAAATAGCACTCAGTGGCTACCTGTCTTGGTTCCTGCAAGTACTACCATCACATGCTGTTCCTGCCTGGATTTCCTTTGGACCTTTACTCACCTGCTTTGGATTCCCGGACAGTCACTCATTCTACTACTGAGGTTAGTTTACCGTGCGGGTAGTATAGGACCTGCTGAACAGGGTTTACCTTGATGTGATAGCAGGCTTACAATACTTTGGCCAAAGCATTTAACTAAAGAACCCTTACTTTATATTTAGTTTTGCTGCACTCTACAGTTATTGGCACTATGCCTTTAAGGAGGCTGGACGTCCTCCAGGATGCACTCCCCTATTGTGACCTCGTGCTCTGGACTCTATTCCCCCTTCCTCCTCACCAGTGGCACCCCTCACACCCCGCGTTGGTGCCTGAAAGCGCGCGCATCTCCGCTCTTCTGCCAGAGCATGCGCGCACATGCAGCTGGCCTGTCGTGCCACGGAGCTTGGTTTCGCCCCTCCGGACGCGTTGCGCATTCTCCTGCACATGGCACGCTCACGTAGGTACGTGCCCCACTCACCAGTTGCGCGGCAACTATCCCTTATCTTGAGTCCCCTCGGCTTCTCCCCACCTAGCTATCGGGTCCCTTCCCTTCCCCAGCTTGTGCGCGGGAGCACAAGCATCACCGAAGTATGGGCACTTCACACTTGGTAGCCAAACTCCAGACTTGCTTTCGCCAGGTAAGAGGTTGGGCCCGGTATGCTAAGAAGCTCAGGTGTGAGGTTAGCACATGCTCTATGCAAATCGGGAAGCAATTAATGCCCTTTTTGTAAGGTACTGGCAAGTCTGGAATAGGTGGGGAAAATTATTCCCACGAGAGGATTGGGGTTATATGTTAGGTATAGGACCCTTAACCCTATAAAAATGCCTGCAGCCCAGTCCCAGTCAGATTCATCTCAGATTTTACCAAGAAGCATCCAAGTACTGCGTTAGTGGTTCCGGAGTGTGAGGGGTTAACTACACTATAACGAAGAATTGCAGCCCTCTTCCTGAATGAATCCTGTAAGGACATTACGAAAGACTTCCTTTTGGCTGAGATATAGGGGTGGCATGTTGTGCCCCTAGCCAAGGACTGTTGCACGGCTCACATTGCGCACCCACTTGTATGCATGCAGGGGTGCCCAGAGACTTTGTTTTGTTCCATGGACATTTTATTTCGTTTACCCATCCCAGTAAGTGTACAGTATATTGACTGTAATTGTGAAGTATTGTGTGTTTGTCTTAAAAGGAAATAAATCACAATTTATTTTACTCATCTTGTGTGCTCAGTCCAGAATCCCGATATTAATTTGTTGGTAAGTGCTAGTCTACCATGACAGCCATTTTTTCCTCTCCCATTCCAGATCACCAGATTTGAACCCTATAGAACTGATGTGGCATGTGCTGAAGGATCATATAAGAAGAGTTATTAAACCGTCCAACAAGGAGAAATTAATTAAAGGAATAAAGTGTTTCTGGAACGACATACTCACCGTACAAAAATGCGACAATTATGACCATATTAGCAACATTTTACCCAGTTTTTTAGAGCGTAATGGGCATGCCACCGGCATGTAGTAAGGTACTGTACTGTAGTAAGGTATGTACAGTAAGTATTGTACAGGTACACGTAAGTAATGGTACTGAAAATAAGAAATATTAGCCTTACTGTATATTAAAGGCAATTGAACATTAACCATTTTAATTCTGCACTTACTCTCCACTTTGTATATTATACACTATACAGGCATACCCCGTATTAACGTACGCAATGCGACCGGAGCATGTATGTAAAGCTAAAATGTACTTAAAGTGAAGCACTCCCTTTTTCCCCACTTATCGATGCATGTACTCTACTGCAATCATCATATACTTGCATGACTGATGTAAATAACGCATTTGTAACAGGCTCTATAGTCTCCCCGCTTGCGCACAGCTTCGGTACAGGCAGTGAGCCAGTATTGCTGTTCAGGACGTGCTGACTGGCGCATGCGTGAGCTGCCGTTTGCCTATTGGGCGATATGTCCTTACTCGCGAGTGTACTTAAAGTGAGTGTCCTTAAACCGGGGTATGCCTGTACAGTATGTACATGTGTGTATTACCTACAGATGCAGCCACGAGTATCCGAACACTTGTTTGGAAAATCTGGGGCAATCTCCAAGTAATGCTGCAACATTTCCGTGAGATTTCTGCAGACAGACTAATGGCCCTTTGGATTAACACAGCGGAGGTCCCTGGCAGTCCCATTCAAACTGAATGGGACTGCAAGAACCCCCACTGTTTTAATCCGGTGGGCCATTAGTCTGGCTGCAGAAATATCACAGAAATGTTGCAGCATTACTGGGAGATTGCCCCAGATTTTCCAAGGCAAGTGTTCGGATACTCGTGGCTGCATCTGCTTGTAAAAATTCATTATCATTTACAGGTACTATAAGTAATAGTTTATTATTCTTGTGTGGCTGTCATTAGTGTTAAACAGTCAAGGCCTTCAATTCACTAATCCCGCAGGATTTTTCTTTTCCTCAGGAGATACTGCACTACTGGAAGGGGGAGGGGGTGTAGAAGCTTATTGTACTGTGTGCATAATAACAGTCAATATTTTGTCCTAATCCCCCCCTCTCTCAATGACAAAATAATTCCACGGTCTTTAACACTGGGTGAGGTGACTCAGCTAAACCCCATGGAAGTAAAAACCATAATAGCCAAACCCTGAAACATTATGTGTCTTTGTGTGTGAATGTCCTATTGTTAGGTTGGTGGGGGGAGGGGAAGGTACAACTAAATTAGTCCGTCTTTGTCAAATGCTGTGATGAGCGTGCAGGATTACAGTAGAATGAGAGCAGGCCAAGCTTACGCAAAGTTGACGTTTTTGAATAGTATCTGTAGAGGGAGAAAGGGGGTGGCCCGGGATTAAAGGGGTTGCACCCCATTTGGCCATCCCCTGACCTCACCAGGGAGACAAGGGGTTAACTGGGCTGAGGTCCAGAAATGTGATTTAACCCTTCTTATGACATGAAAATGTGTATTCCCCTGATCCCATGTTTCATTGTAATATCTGGTTTAATCAGTGTCTGCATCACACACACACTAGAATCCATCCGGGAGTACAAGGGTTAATAGTTCTTTAATGATTATAGCACTTTGTGTAATTTTCCCGCCTTTTCAGTCACCATTTTGCAGGGTCCCATAGGCCGCCATTGGGGCTCCATGTGTTTCAATGGCGAATCTTGCTGTTTGGGTCCTGTTTCCTGTGAAGACCAGCAGATGGCGTCCGAGAGGAGGAGCGGCGGTTTCCCATTGTAAGTCAATGGGCCCATTGACTTCAATGGAGAATCCTCGAAGGAGCTTTCCAGGAACGAGTTGGCTGCCGTCCAAACCGCAAAGCGGATACATTTTCAATAAGAGAGCTTTGATCACTTAGCAGTCAAGTTCAACGACAAGTGGCGTGGGAATAAACAGTTCTAGAGCACCTAGAAATAAAATTATTTTTGCCCCTAGTTCCTAGACCTCCCCCCACTCGACCACAACCGGGTCCCCGAATCCTGGACCCCCGATAATGGTCGAACCGAGAAGAGCGGGTCGCGCCATAGGTTCCAATGGCGGCGGCAGAAACAGCTCAAGAAAACGGCTAAGTGTGAAGAGCTGAAATTTAGGAATCCATAGCTCCGGTTCTTGATGGTCCAGTGGATCAGGGTTTGGGGTACCTGTAGTCACTGCTCCGGCATCGCTGCAGAACCATCCTTGACCCTATTGGAACAACCCGACGGAGTTTGGACCCCCTTGAAAGTTCGGGACTTCTCCCATAGACTCCAATGGCGGCCAATCTCCGTTGACCGGCTATGGCGGAAAATCCCCATTGACTTCAACGGCGGCGTCGCCCCGTTGAAAGTCTATGGCGGCGGATTCCCATAGCCGCCAGCGGCGGCGGTTTGCCATTGAAAATCTATGGCGGCGGAGCCCGTTGTTTTCAATGGGGATTTAGTGAAAAAACGGGATTTCATTTACAGCAGAGTTTTTTGTATTAAAATAGGAAACGGTTTAAGGTGTATTTGTGTAACTCCGGTTCCGAAGGTCGTAGCAAGTCGCAAATTGGACCATAGGGTGTCCCAGTTCCGACATTGGGAACTGGGAAGTTTGGACCCGCTGGACCCAACGGAACCGGATATTTTAATATGTTTGTGTTTTATCTTTAATACTGTGTCCCAAAGCAGGGATAAAACCCAGAGGAAATTCCTTTGCATACCAGGGTAGCATATGGCCAGAGAGGCGACCCAATGTCTAGGACTTAAGTATTGTTCAAAGGATTTTGTCACCCTCACTGTTTACCTGAGGGCGGAGACGGCTCAAACCAGAGCAGTCTGTAAGTGTCCCATTTCACACCTCACAACAAAGAGTATCCTGCCAGGAATTCCGTTTGGTAGACTAGCTGGCATTCCTGATGCAAATGTGGGATTACAGAAATGAGACCCCAGAGTTCTAATGCGCCTGTGCCAACTAGTGGGGGGGCATGTATCAAAATGTTTTCCCACGTTAAAGAGTGGCTAGAGGTAATTGAAGACCAATCACCTGTACTCAATGTTAAGGATAGGGTTACAAAAGGTTTATAAACTGTTGTCCACCCTTTATTCTTTGTCTTCTGAAATCATCTTGATTGTACCTGATTGCGAGAGAATTGCTATGCAACATACTTCTCATCCCCCATCCCCAAAGTAAGTGTACTTCTTGTCTTGTTACAGTACTATATCGTGTGTTCACCTATCCAAAGGAATAAATATACTTTATTATATCTAAGCCTCGTTCAGTTCAAACCCAGTTATTTGGTGTAAATTACAACCTGTCATAAGCTATCGTCACAGTATCCCCCCAATAAAATTAGTAATGTAAAAATGTATGTAAAAATTGATAAAATATTTAAAAAATGCATCACATAATGTTTTCTTAAAATCACTCATTTATTAAGCTCTTGTCGAGAAACAAAGAAAAAAAAGATATTCCTTTTTTCTTTTATTTTTTTAACACACATTGGCAGTGAAGTCATTCTCGATAAATCACAATGCAGGATGTATCACCCATGCACATGCATGTGAAACCAGGCAAAGACATTTCTCAGCCAAGAGTGAAACGCTCAAAGATAATGTGTTTCTTTATTTTAACGAAGGTCCCATGGCCAGGGGAGTTGTGGAGAACAAGTTAAATGCCTTTTGCTTGGCTTTCGGAGGGTGGGGGAGTCGGGGGATGGGGAAAGTGCAACTAAATTAGTCCGTCTTTGTCTAATGCTATGATGAGTGTGCAGGATTACAGTAGAATTAAATTCATGGAACTGTTTTGAAATTTAATATAAACTGAAGTATCACTCCATTGAAACTGTGTTTGTGTGCGTGTGATATGAAAAGCAGACCAAGCCTACCCAAGGTTGAAGGTTTTGAATAGTATTCCCCCCCCCCCCCACAAAAAAATGAGTGTATGCCACCTCATAGAGAAATAAAAAGGAAGTGATTTTATGAATGTATAAATTGATAAAACATTTTTAAAAAATGCATTGTATAATGTTTTCTTAAAATCACTCATTTATTAAGCCCTTGTCGAGAAAAAAAGAAAAAAAAAGATATGCTTTTTTTTCGGTCTTGAAATTCACATTGGCAGTGAAGTCATTATCGAGAAATCATAATGCAGGACATATCACCCATGTGCATGCGTGTGAAACCAGGCAAAGAAATTTCTCAGCCATGAACCAAAGCTTGAAATTAAACAGTAATTGTCTTTCTGTGTGAATGCCTTATCGCTTGGGGTAGTTGTGGATAACAAGTCGAATGCCTTTTGTTGGCTTTGGGAGGCTGGTGGGGGTTGGGAAGGTGCAACTAAATTAGTCTGTCTTTGTCTAATGCTGTGATGAGCTTGCATTAGAATGAAATCATTTGAACTGTTCTACAATTGAATAAAAATTATCACTCGCTTGAGAACATTTGTGTATGTGATATTTCCATAAACAGTATGAAAAGCAGACCAAGCCTAGAAAAGTTGAAGATATTGAATAATAAATAATAAATATAGAATAAAAGTTATTAATATTTATTTTTGGGGTTTCTTACCCGAATTAATTACACATACAAAGTCTAATTATACTGCAAAAAGCAACATCATTGATAAATAAAACAGTTGTGATTTTAACAATGTAAAAATTGCTATAATTTGTACAAGCATTGATATTGCAGGCATACACTACTGTAGTGTCATTGGGAATCAAAGTTAATACTGTATATTGTAACACTGTATAGTACATTATAATTACCTTCATAATAAACTTTGCCAAACGGGTGGAGATGAGCCAATGTCAGAGGTGTATTCTGCTTACAAGCTGGGGTCACTCATGTACTGTAGTCTGCATTATAGTTGACAGGTGCCTGCTGAAGCTGGTAATCAGGATGAAAATCAGGTGGGCCTGGAAGCAAGGATTGCAATTTACCAGGTTTTCAGTGAAAGCCAGCCCGTTATTGCAATAGTATTGGGAAGCCGGTTTTGGTACATTGCAGGGTCGGAAAATACAAATCTTAAATGGATTATACCCGACCTTTCTCCTTTTGAAGTTGCCATGAGAAAACATATCGGCAAAAGCTGGGAGCACAGAACAATAACCTCTGCTATCTCCCAGAGGGGCTGTGTGAAAAAAGCAACCCTCATTAGTTAAAGTTTGCCTTATAGTATGCTTCCACCCACAATGGTTTTGTGAAAATTTGAAAAAAATTATATTTCTGAATGATACGGATGCAGCGGCCGTTATTCAAACATTTAATTGCGTAAATCTTGTGTTATGCTGCAAGATGTTCCATTGCAGACATAATGGCCCATCGGATTAACACAGCAGGTCCCTGCTGTGTTAATCCTACCAGGGACTCGCTGTCTGTAAGAGACACGCAGTAAGAGGGCTGAATCTGTCACTCTAACTGCGTGTCTCTCACAGGCGATCACTGGGTTTTATTTAATGTTAAACATTACAGTAATGTAGCAGGGGGTCGCCAGAGCTGAACAGCATTGATTTTAGGTCCGGGGACCCCCTGCTTTCCAAGATACAGGCCCCGTTATGGGTTCCGGTATCTCCTATGCATGGAAATGCCTCGCATCACGTGATCTGGAAATTTCCATGCATAGGAGATACCGGCACCCCCACCATTTTGGTTTTCTTTTTGTTAAAAAAATCATGACAGTGTAATATGTCATGTGTTGTTGTTCCTCTGAGGTTGTATTTACCTAATTTTTAGACCTGCTAAGGAACATATGATTGTTATTATGTCCTGATATGTAAAACCAAGGAATTCAAAGAGGGTGTACTTTCCTTTTCACATGACTGTATCTCTGCTAAAGTCGCCTTCTTATCTGTTCCAGCATTAATTGCAGAAAATATTAAAAATGCATAACTGCAGTTCAATTTGGCCAGAATGTTAAACTAAAAGACCATTTTATTTAATAGATATCAATACATGTATATTTAGGCACTGTACACTGTACCGTGTATAAAGTTTTGCTGGATGTGCATTGAGCTCTGTCTGTGTTTCATGTTCGTCTCTGGTTTTAAATGTATATTGCCATGCTCAGTAGCACTCATCTGTGACACTTATACGCTTATATATATGTTGTGGTTATTTTGGGGGTTCAACATGAGCTTGTGGGTGTTCTATATGTGTTACAATTCTTGTTCAGCTGGTCTTAGCTGATTGGAGGGTGGCAACCTCCTACCTAATTTAAGCTCACCCCCTCCCACTTTTAAATGGTTAAAAGCTCACTCCATAGCATCTCCCACTCACAGGGGAACTTGCCTGCTTGCAGTGTGATTGTGACAGCTCTAATACAGAGTGCTTTTCCTGGTAATGTACAGGTTAATAAAAGCTTCAATCAGACTTAGAACTTTGCAACTAATTTTGACAGGTTTATTATAAACCATTCTTCCTGGCAATGCACAGGTTATTAAGAATTTATATTAATGTAGGGACCCTTGAGGTGTGGTCTGCCGTGCAGTGGCTCAGGGGCTTACAACAATTTGGCCAAAATGTTAAACTAAAAGACCATTTTATTTAATAGATATCAAGACATGTATATTTAGGCACTGTACCGTGTATAAAGTTTTGCTGGATGTGCATTGAGCTCTGTCTGTGTTTCATGTTCGTCTCTGGTTTTAAGTGTTTGGTTTTCGCCAAACGTGGTGCTGTGCATTATGGCCAAACATCTCCACTTTGGTCTCGTCTGTCCAAAAAAATTGTTCCAGAAGTCTTGTGGTTTGTTCAGATGCAAATTTCCAAACCTAAGCCGTGCTGCCATATTATTTTTAGAGAGAAGAGGCTTTCTCCAGGCAACCCTTCCAAACAAACCATACTTGTTAAGTCTTTTTCTAATTATACTGTCATGAACTTTAACATTTAACATGCTAACTGAGGCCTGTAGAGTCTGAGATGTAACTCTTGTTTTTTTTTGCAATTTCTCTGAGCATTGTACGGTCTGACCTTGGGGTGAATTTGCTGGGATGTCCACTCCTGGAAAGATTGGCAACTGTCTTGAATGTTTTCAACTTTTGAATAATCTTTCTCACTGTAGAATGATGGACTTTAAATTGTTTGGAAATGGCCCTATACCCCTTCCCAGTTTGATGGTCAGCAACAATTGCTTCTCTATGATCATTGCTGATGTCTTTCCTCCTTGGTATTGTGTTAACACACACCTGAATGCTCCAGACTTGCAAACTGCTAAAACTAGGACTTTTATAGAAGTGGTCACACTTGTTGATGATCAATTAATCAAAGGCATTTGATTAGCAGCACCTCTCTGCTACTTAGCATCTTAATTCCTAGGGAAGCAGTAAGGGTGTACTTAGTGTTTCACACATAGCTTCTCCATTTTGGTTTTCTTTTTGTTAAATAAATCATGACAGTGTAATATGTCATGTGTTGTTGTTCATCTGAGGTTGTATTTACCTAATTTTTAGACCTGCTAAGGAACAGATGATTGTTATTATGTCCTGATATGTAAAACCAACGAATTCAAAGAGGGTGTACTTTCCTTTTCACAAGACTGTATCTCTGCTAAAGTCGCCTTCTTATCTGTTCCAGCATTAATTGCAGAAAATATTAAAAATGCATAACTGCAGTTCAGTTTAGTATAAGGACTTGACATGATGTTGAGTGTACAGGTTATGTCTATTCAGCAATTGTGCAGGAATAGCAATTGACAATAATGTACCTAACATTGGGCTTCATGCAGTAAGCGCCTAATAGCCGTTTTTCGCCTTTTTTACACCAAAAATGCCTCAGCAATTCAATAAGCGCCTATAAGCTGCCGAAAACAAATAAAATCGGCTTTTTTTTTTGCCGAAATTTTTTTTTCGGCAGCCACGTGGCGAAAAGCCACTTTTCAGCACTTATCACCACTTTTTGAAACCCGCTCAATTCTTGAAGCCCCGAGCAGCTTTTCGCAGCTGGTCGCCACTCTAGAATTGAGTTTTTTCCGCAAACCCGTCCCGGCAAAAAAAGTTGGCAAGACGGTGTTAGAAGTATCGTCAACGGCGGCGGGACGGCACTTAGAAAATATTCTGGCCTTTCTCCTGCCTCGGATTGATGCCGGGAGTCTCCGGTGCTGATACCCATTAATACCAGCTCCGCAGCCCACCGATATGCATCCGATACAGGAAAAATGCATTTACAGCCCACTTCATTGCCATAGCGGCTAACCGCTGAGGCAATGAAGGGGTTAACCACCCGTGCCAGACTTATTGTGGGTAGCGGAGTGGGTGAAGGGGGTATTTGGTCCTTGGTGGGGGTTTAGGGCTTGCGGAGGGGGGTTGCAGGTGGACTTAACCCCTTCATTACCTTAGCGGTTAATACCGTTATGGTATAGGCCGGCGGTGGTCCCGCAGGTGTCCCCGCTTGCCTGCAGTACCAATTCTGTGCCCAAAAAAATAATTTTAAAACACATAAATACTTATAAATAAATACATCCCCGCCCCCTAACACATACAGTACAGTAATGGGTAAAATTGCTATTATCCACAAATGGATAATAGTGCATTTGTCCATTTAAAATACATAAAGCAGAATAAAGAAAATAAATACATATTGCACTCACACTTGCCCGGCTGCCAAGATGAAGGCCATCCTCATTCCGTCCATGTCCCCCTCCGGTGCTGCAAAACATACACAAGTATAAAAAGAGCTAATGTAATGTCCACTAACCCCTTAATCACCTTAGCAGTTATTAACCGCTAAAGTACAGACGAGACCACGACTATCCTAAAGCTTGTGTCACGCTGTGCTCACCACGGACAAGGAGGGACCCCAAAACTGAGGTGAGAAGAGTAACACCTGCACCCACAGCTACGGGGACACGCCTGGAAAGTGGAAAATAGGCGTCTGGAACCGTACGGGAGTATAAGATAAAGTAAGATACTCGCCGGACGAGAAGGGAGGTTCCAGAAGATAGTTGGTACCGAGAGCCTGGGGTCCAGAGCCGGGAGGTAGATCGGAATCCGTAAGCCGAGGTGAAAAGTCGGAGAGTTCAGGGGGTCAGGGTACAAGCCAAAGGTCGAAGTCCAGAGCGGATCCACAGCCAAGCCGGTTCGGTACACAAAAGATCGCTAGGGAAGACAAAGAGAAAAGAGATAAGGCAGGCAAGACCGTGGGTAACACAGGTCACACAAAGCTATGCTCAGCCAAAGAATGAATGGCTGAGCAAGGTATAAATAGGAGGAAGGACCAATAGGAAGCGGGGGAGTAAGGAGGGAGCGGCCCTAGGGAAGATAGGGATTGGAGAGGACAAGATTGCCACAGCTGCGCTTGATGCGAGGCTTGTGGGCGTTGCACGTGCATCAGGCGTGGGTGCTGCGCGGTAGAGGTACACTGGCGACACACTTTATTCGAGCTCGGCTAGTCCCCCGAATTCGGGTATACCCGGGTGTATTGAGGTTTGTGACTGTTTTCTGCCCGAGTGCATTGAGGTATTTTCCAGGCAGGGATTGAAGCATTTTATTCCCGCTGGCTGCAATACTGCACAGTATATATATATATATACTGCATTATAATTCATGAATTTATGCCATCTGGTAGACACGCGAAGCATTGCAGCCTATTAAATCCTAATCATTATCATTTAACAGATCAGCCGCCCGTCAGCCAGGCATGAACCCAGGCTGGGAAGGCAAACGCAACGGGGCTTGTCAGAGGTGAGAAGCGGCGCATTCCAGGTATCTGCCAGGTACATACTGGGTATTTGCTCGAATAAAGTGTGTCGGTGCAGTATGCGTGGCCTGAGCTGGGGGCGGGAACTCCTCCTGTGGGAAGACGTAAAGGTCCATGTTCGTGCGTGAGCATTCGCGCGTTCAGCAACCACCGCAGGGAGCGAAGGGGAAGGAGGATCCCGCCCGCGGCGGTGAGGCAGTAGAGCCGGAGCGGATTGAGTGAGTAAAGTCGCGGGAGGAACCCCCTTAGAGAGAGGTGTTCCCCTGGACCTTACAACTTGCTTATAAATTAGCCGGGTTACATTCTGGGTATGTGCTGGGTATGTGCTGGGCTAGTTTGAGGCAAGTTTAAGGCATTTCTGCATTGACTAACGACCCATAGGATTAACACAGCAGGGGTCCCTGGCATTCCAATTCAGTTTGAATGGGGCTGCCAGGGACCCCCGCTGTTAATCTGATGGGCCATTAATCAATGCAGAAATGTTGGGGCTAGTTTAAGGCAAGTTTAAGGCATGTATTCAGAATGTACACTGGGCGTACCAGTGTCTTTTTGGCGATTGCCACTGGTTTGTGTTACAATAGTCGCAGTCTTTACTGTAATTAGGTGGTTAACCCACCCCCCCCCCCCCCACCACTCACCGGGAGGCCTAAACACCCTCCCCCACTACCCACCCATGAGGCCTAACCACTCTCACCCACTACACACTTGGGAGGCCTAACTACCCCTGTGGACAAAACCCCCTTCCCCTACCCCCACTACCCACACGAAAAACAATACACAGAACATCCTCACAATAAACATTACCATATTTAATATACAATACATAACTCACCACCCCCTGTGCCCCCCATAAAACATGATTTATTATTTGACATACAGGTTTAAATCCCCAGGCTGACGGGAGTCCCAGGTGGTCCCGAGTGTCTGCAGGTCCCACAGTGCACCAGTAACACAGGGTCTGGAGGCCTCCGGATGGTCCCCTCCAGGCACCATGGGCCTCCACGTGGTCCCCGCGGGTCACTGTAGGCCCCAAATGGGGTCCACAAGTGGGCCAGTGGTTGTCTGGGGGTCCCGGTCTGCCCCACAGGTGTCTGAGGCCCTTGGGTGGTTCCCAAGGGGGTCTGGAGCCCCCAGGTGGTCCCTGCCGGTCCATGGGGCCCCCACAGCTGTGGGGCCCCCGGTTCTTCCCTGCAGGTGTCCACAGTATGTGGGTCCGCAAGTGATACCCGTGGGCATCCAGGGGTCCTCAGGTGGTCTCCAGAGGTCACCGCAGACCTAAGTACCAAGCCTGAATGTCAATGTAATAAACATGGTCCTACATTAAAATAAATCAACCCCCCCCCTCGCACGACCAAACACACATACAGTAATGGGCAAAATAACTATTATCCAGATATGAATAATAGCTTATTTGTCCATTATTAAACACATTAACTAGCATAATAAACGAAATACAGTTCTACTTACCTCAGCAATATGAAGCCCCTCTGCCAGCAAGGTTCCTCTGTCCTCCGTTGCCAGTAAAATACATTGCAAATACATTCTGATATCACTTAACCCCTTAATCACCATATCGGTTAATAACCGCAAAGGTAATTAAGGGGTTAAGCCACCCTGCCCGATACCACTCCTCACCCATTCATTTGTACAGTGGTTCATCATGCCTCTATATATACACAAATAAAAATACCACATCTCCAAATCAATACATCACATTGCATCTCCAAATGAAAATATTATGTAGCCACATTTAAAAACAAGAAACTTTGCAAAAGAAAATAAATCTCATCTCCCAAGAAAACACTGCACCTAGCCAAATAATTATCTAACAAATGGCAATCAAAACATTGAATTTTACAGTGTGTACATTATGTAAATAATCTGTGCATCATGTACACTATGCCAAGCAATGCTAAAAATAAAATAAACTATTCCAAACAAGATAGAATTCCATCCAAACAAGCATACAATTTAAACAAAGCAAGTAAACATAAATAAATTACCATCAATTAATCAAATCCCAAATCAATTACAATCAAATCCAAATCAATTACACAATTAACTATTTAAATCGTAAAACCAAACCATTGAGAAAAAAAGTTACCATCAGCCAAAATATAACTACCAAAAATAAGCTACTATTACAAAGCAATCCCGCCTGAAATAAAGTACAGCAAATACCACCAAAAATTATATTTATCAAAATAAAAACATCAATGCCAAGGACCAACTGAATGGTGACGTCTTCGAGGGGCGTGGCTAGTCATGACTTTTGAAGTCGTTTCGGCGCTACCCCGGTTCAGTGCTTTGGCAGCTGGGGGATATAACACAACCACTGTCACAGCAGGTAGGATTTAACCCGCACCTTTAGAGTACGGGGGATCTCCGTTGTGAAGGGAGGTATGTCTACCTCACCAGCAAGCTATGCCAGTAAGCGGATTGATAGTGATGTCACTAGGAGGCGTGAGTAGCGAGGGACTGAGATGCCTTCCGATATACACACTCACAGAGGTAAACATGGTCGCATTGATGACGTCACATACACACGTTTTTGGCGCGAAATTTGACTAATTCATTACACATTTGATATATGGTATAAAAGGGTCCCCCAATGTATTGTACCTTACTACTTGATAAAGCACCTTGTTGTGTGAAACTCTTTGAAAGGGTATTTACCTCCTTGTTTGTTATGTCTGATTGACAATAAATTCATTTTTCATTTTTGATACACCTGTGTCCCTGGGCAGTGCGCTGCTTTGTGCATTCTTTTGCATTTTTTGGATCCCCTGAAATAAAGTACTGCAAACACCACCAAAAATTATATCTATCAAAATAAAAATTACATTACACACACCTGACCTGAAGAAGCGAGTAGATCTCGCGAAACGTGCGTCGTTTGAGTAGAGTGTCACGATCTGTGACGTCACCGGAGTGCGACATCAGCAACTGGGAATATGGCCTGTATACCTGCTTTTTTTATATCTGACACGCCGTGGCAGACTGGTTACCCCTACATATATACGTGGGCTGAAATATAACAAACTCTCTCCCTTTTTCTGTGCAACTAGCTACTATGCACTTATATTCAGACAAATTTATATCTGGAAGCGTCACCTACTAATGAGATATAGACATACCATTATACAGTATGTGTCTCAATTGAGTACTAAATGGTGTTACGCTGATACAAATGGTGTAACCAGAAATTAAATTACTACATTGGTGTACAAGGCAGGCTATGTATTGGAAACTAAAAAGTAATATTATATTACTTATGTATATGTATATATATATATATATATATATATATATATATATATATATATATATATATATATATATATAACTTCTATAACAGTATCTATTTTCCTTATACCATCTTGGGATACTTACCTTGGTGAAAACTTTACAAACAGTTTTTTCTCTACAAATATACCAAATAATATTCAGACACACCTGTGCAGCTGCCTAAGAAGGTACACAATCATAGGACTAAATGCACTAAATACTATTAGTGTTTGTCGAACTAGAAAATTTGAGGTGCATAACATCTATGCTGAGGTTAGAAACAAAGAACTATACTTTATATGTTGGGAGTCAAATGGTTAAAACAACTAACGTAGCAATAGAATTATACTGTTATTGTGTTTTGTACTTCAGTACCTATACAGTGCCAAGGTATTCATGTACTACAACCAAGGACATTCCTAGATTCTAATAGAATATAATCATTTTGCTGATGTCGCAGCAGTATCAGAAAATAATCCATTAGGTTAAAATTATTTACCCACTTATACTGCTACTCCTCTACGGGGATTTTAAACAAATGTTTTAGTATTATTTTTTTTTATTTTTTTTCACAGTGTCACATATATAAGATTTGGATGTAATAAAAAAAAATATTTTTGTTTTTATTAAGACCCTATCTATCTGGAGGGAGCCATATTTACTCCTAATATTTACATTTATCAACCATACACTATCATAGAGTGCATGCTATTAGAGGGTCTTTTCTGTTGATCCCCTCGGGGACCAATTGGTTCAATTTTGCATTTGTAATTCCTCTATTGCACCTTGATTTGTATCCTATTTATGTAATAGGAGAGCAGAATATAATATTTTGTCTTACCATTAGATGACCCACTCCCGACTCCCGGGGAACCGCATGCTCTCGAACCAATACACGCACAGGAACAGGTAACCATAAAATAAAAACCCATAAAATAAAAAAAAAGGGGGAGGCGCATGCGCGGTGGCTAGGTGTATGGATGCCTGAGTAAGAGGCTACGTCCCTACCGGCAACTACTATATATATATATATACAGCACAAAAACCAGTGAACCGCAGTGAAACACTGAAATTCAGTCGCCGGAGCCCCCAAGGATGCCAAAGAGAGCGGCATCTCGAAAGAAAACCTCAGTGGTGACTGATTATTTCCAAAAAGGCGTGCCGCCATGAGTGAGTGGAGGGGAGGGAAGCAGGCAAATGACGGGCTCCGACTCAGAGAGCGAATGGTCCACGAGCAGACCCGCGAGTAGAGTGGAGGTTACGGACCAAGACTGGGTCACAAGAAAGGACATGAAAGTGTTCTGCTCAGAGATGAAGACCTTTTTTCAGAAAGAGCTATGGGAACTCAGAAAGGATATTGACAGTATAGGAGAAAGAACAAACACACTGGAAAATAAAGTGGACGCAAATGTTAGAGCAATACAAAATAATGAGAAATCCACGGCCCAACTCTATAAAATGATTGCGGACATACATGACAGGCAGGAAGATTCTGAAAACCGCGACCAGCGCAATAACATCCGCCAGCGTGGCGTCCCGTAGTCGGTGTCAGACCCAGAAGAATTTGCCTCATACTGACTGCTGCATATGCTGCCAGACAAGACCGGAATGGAGCTGCAATTTGACAGATGTCACCGAGCATTGCGATCCAAGCCGCAACAAGGAGACCCGCCGAGGGACATAATCATCAGGCTACATTACTTTAAAATAAAAGAAAGTATATGCCAAATTGCCAGAGCATCTAAGTCCCTGGAATTTGAGGGAGTGAAACTTCAGGTGTTTCAAGACCTTGCCCCGACAACCCTGCCAAAAAGGAGAGCCCTGTCAGCAATTACCAAAGTCCTGCGTGATAATGGGGTCCGGTATAGATGGCTGTTCCCATTCGGATTAATGGTTTTAAAAAATGGAGTGGCATTCACTCTAAAACATATGGAGGGGGGAGCTGAGTTCCTGAAAAAAATTGGCCTACCTCTCTCTTCCCTGAGTCCTGAGCAGCAGCAACGCCCAGCAGAGGATCCTGCTCTGGAGGCGTCTTGCGGAGTGTGGAACCGCCGAGGGGCAAACACAGTGCATAAGTGTCTCTCCGGTGTCAATCATCCCCAAGCTTGGACTTAAAGGAGCCATCCCCGGCTCTGAGCTTCATACGAACAAGGCGGTGAGTAGCTGGTCCCTCTGGTGGTGGGAAGGGAGCATCGAGGCCATTTTAATTCTAACTGGAGGAGTATGATATTGAAGAAGTCCCATGGTGGTGGGAAGATGCAGCACGGCCATCTTGGTAACAGCGGGAGAGTGGAGTGAGGGAGAGCCCTGGTGGCGCGAGGAGACATGGCGGCTATGTTGGATCTCGATGAAGGATCGGCTGGGAGAGCCCCCTGGTGGCAGGAGAGGGCAATTGGTCTGGCTGGCCTCCATTGCTTCACCGAAGGGGGCGCAGATGGGAGCGGGAGGCCCACCCGGCGGGGAGCGATGAAGAACTGCAGGATCCGACTGGGTCGTGGCGGCCCCAAAATGTAATAAGTATCCCACTCATAAGGGGGAGGGGAGAGAGAGGGGGGGAAGGGAGAGGGGGGGAAGGCGGGAGGGGTGAGAGAGGGGGGGTGAGAGAGGGGGGTGAGAGAGGGGGGAGCGAGAGAGGGGGGAGAGAGTGAGGGGGGGGAGAGAGGGCAGGGGGAAAGTGAGGGGGGAGTGAGAGGGCGGACTTCAAGTTGGTGAAAAGATAGGAGAGGAATGTGGGGGTGACTAGATGGAAGAAGAGATAGAGGCATCCCTTTAGTAGGGTAGGAGTGGGTAGAGAGCTGACAATCCAGTCAATTGCAGGGGGGTTAGGAATTTAGCTATGATGGTTAGAAATGGGGGGGGATCCTCCATGTCTGTTTTGGTCTGGGTGATTAACCTTTCTCTCCATTTACCTGCAGTCGAAGTCCATGGGGGAGCCGACGGGGAGATGCTCAGCCGCACTGCATATGGGGGAGTTTGGCCTTCGTTGATCCGGGTTCGTGGACTCCTCTCAAGTTGAACCGATCCCACGAGGAAGAAAAGCCCCCTTTCAGGAGTTAAGGATGTTGGTAGTGGGTGGAGGGGGGGAAAGGGGAGGGGGGAGGGTGGGCGGCCATAATAAAAGGGAACTCACCCAAAGGGGAGAGGATGCTAACGGACTGGGGCCTAGTTGGAAATAGATTTGAAGATCAGCCAACATAAAATATAACGTATCTAGAAGGGTATAACCCCGATTGAAACGGGCCTCGGAGCGGGAGGAGGGTTGACCGCACTGGACTCTGCCACAGAGGTGAAGATCACTCCAAGCATGAAGGGATAGGGTGATGAGAAGTCCAGGGATGGTTACTAAGAATTGTTCAGGTGTAAATAGGTTAAGTATTGAACCCACACTGGTTTATTCATGTATATAGTTTGAGTGAAAACATTTCATAACATTATTTGATGGAGGGTGCCGGTTTAGGGACCGCCTGGGTCGGCTGCCTGCATCTCGAGTTGTGCACTGAGGTGTGTCACCTTCTTGCACAGACAAGTCCCTCGGGCACCCAACCACCGATGGCGGTCGGGGATCGGGGGTCCATCCTGAACCTCCCGAGGCATAGGGTAGGCCCTTGGGCAAAGGGACTGTTGTTAACCATGGTAAGCCTCGGCCCCTCAATTGTTTTGTTCTTACCTTACCTTTTTTCCCTCTCCCACCCCTTCTCTTCCCCTGTGGTATGGGATCTGGCCCCGGTCTGGGTAAATGAATCAGGGGAGCCCCGGGTAAAAAGGTTCTACAATAGAGATATAGAATTTAGTAAAAAACAAGACGATGCACAATGTCAATGATTATAGTATTCTACAATACTAAGGGTTTGAACAGTCTGGGCAAACGTAGAGTGGCTATGGCAGATTACAAGCGTAAGCAGGCGGACGTTGTGCTACTCCAGGAGACTCATTTCAGCACTAAAAGCACCCCCAAATATTGGGATAAGAGCTTCAAGAGGTTTTATCTTTTCTCCGCAAAGAATGAAAAAAAGAGAGGGGTGGCAATCCTGCTTCATAATAATCTCCCCTTCATAGAAGAGGTGGTTAAGAGAGACGGGGACGGCAGGTTTCTAGTGATAGTGGGAACCATACAAACCCAGCCAATAACGTTGGCTACAGTTTATGCCCCCTGTGAGCAGGATCCTTCTTTCTTTAAGAAGTTCTTTCATACGTTAAGATTGGTTGCTAGAGGAGATATAATATTGGCGGGAGATTTTAATGTAGCAGTTAATCCGAAAATGGATAGATCAGGCCCTTACAAAACCAACAAGAGAAGTTGCATAGAAGCCTTACAGAGAGGGCTGGCTGATAGCCAACTGGTAAACATCTGGAGGGAGATGCGTCCATTAGAAAGGGACTATACTTTCTTCTCCCACCCCCATACCACCTACAGCAGAATCGATTACTTCTTTGTCTCTAGCAGACTGGTCCCGAAGATCCCCCACTCAGGGATCCATGATATTTCATGGTCGGATCATGCGCCTACAGTATAGAGCTACGGTGCACTCAAAAATTCCTGGACAGGCCGGGAGCAAACTGGAAACTTAATGAATCACTATTAAAGGTTCCAGAGTTGGAACAAGTAATTGGTAGGGAAATTGATAAATTCTTCAAAATTAATACTGGTAGTGTTCAGTCCCATTCAGTTTTATGGGAAGCACACAAAGCAACCCTGAAAGGGACCCTAATTAAACTGGCGGCAAAAAGAAAAAGGGAGAGAAACGTGAAAATGATCATTTTACAATCTAAACTAAGGGAACAGCTACTCAAACATAAGCAAGGTCATAATTCGGCTCTTCTCAAAGAAATTCATAACACTAGAATTGAACTTAATCTAGTCTTAACCTCCCAGGCAGACAATACACTGCGTTGGTCCAAGAGGCTATTTTATGAAAAAGCAAACAAACCAGATACCTTGCTGGCTAACACATTGAGGAATAGGCACCCAAATTATAGCATACAGGGGTAAGGCTAAAAACAGGGGCCACAACAGCTAACCCAAAACTTATAGTGGAGGAATTCAGGAGCTTTTATGAGGATCTATATAACGGGGAAAAGGTGGCACATAACGGTAAAACGAAAAGAGCTATGAGGGATTTCCTGAAGAGATCACATCTACCAAGATTGAGTGGTTCGGAGAGGGAAATATTAGGGGCTAATTTTACAACAGAGGAGCTTACCCAGGTCATTCAGGACCTCAAACCATCAAAGGCACCTGGGCTAGATGGTTTCTCAAATCTCTATTATAAAAAATATATTAAGCTTCTGGCACCACATCTCCTTAGAATGTTTAATGCGGTGCTAGAAGGTGCTGCATTCCCGGAGCAGATGCTCCAAGCGTCCATTTCAGTAATATATAAGCCTGGGAAAGACCCATTAGATTGTTCAAGCTACAGGCCCATTTCACTAATTAATACCGATATCAAAATGTATGCCAAATTACTGGCCAATAGATTAAGTCACATCCTGCCCAGACACATACACCCAGATCAAGTCGGGTTCATTAAGGGTCGACAAGTCACAGATAACACACAACGGATTATTGATCTGATAGATAGCCAATACTCGTAAGATTAGAGTTATGGTGTTGAGTCTGGATGCAGAAAAAGCCTTTGACAGGATTGACTGGCCTTATCTGACAGCCACGCTTGGAGAGTTTGGGTTCGGGGACCGAGTGAGTAAGGCGATCCTGTCACTGAATAGGGGTCCGTCTGCAAAGGTAGTACACCAGGGTTTCCCATCGGATCTTTTTAAAATTAAAAGTGGCACTCGACAGGGGTGTCCGTTATCCCCCCTATTATTTGCGTTGTGCATGGAACCCTTAGCAGCCCAAATCAGAAATAACCCCGATGTGAGGGGAATTGAGACCAGCACACAAACGCACAAAGTGGCACTCTACGCGGCTGATGTGTTGTTGACGATCTCAAGTACTCCAACCTCCTTACCGAACCTCTTCAACTTGTTAGGGAAATTTCATAACATCTCAGGCTTCAAGATTAACCAATTCAAGTCTGAAGCACTGAATATAAGCCTCCCGAAAGAGACAGAAAAGTTGATGCAGAGCAACTTCAATTTTAATTGGCCAAAACAAGGAGTGAAATATTTAGGAGTGCTCATTTCCAAAGATTACAATGGTATCTATCAAGCAAATTATCCCAAGCTGATCCACGCTCTAAAGGAAGACATTAGGAAGTGGGCGGCCTTTAAAATATCGTGGATCGGTAAGATATATAGTATAAAGATGAATCTCCTCCCACGCATCCTTTATTTGTTTCAGACGCTGCCAGTGCCACTGAGACTGAAAGACATACTCTCACTTCAGTCTGCTATAACCAAATTCATATGGGAGGGGAAAAAGCCGAGAATAAAGGGTATGATTCTAAAAAAATAACATTGGCGGGGGGGCTGGCGGTACCTTGTTTGTTGTCCTACTACAAAGCGGCACAATTATGCCAATTATGCCAAATCTCCCAAAGGCATACAAGCCCTGATTCGAAGAGATGGGTAGCATTGGAGAGTGAAGCTTGCTCCCCAATAGAGTTGAAGAGCTTGATCTGGTTACCCAAAACAGCCTCAAAGCTGATAAACAAGCCGCTGGCCTCAATGTTTAACTCGCTGGCTATCTGGGAGGCCAATAAATTTAAGTGCACACTTTCATCTAGAGGTTCGCTGATGACCCCTTTATGGGGCAATCCGGATTTTGCTCCAGGCTTGACCAGAAAGGAATTTACAGTTTGGAAACAATAGGGCATACATAGACTTCGAGATCTGGAGGGGAGAAAAGATATTAAACCCTTTGAACAAATTCAAGCTGAGAAGAACCTCCCACTCACAGAGATATTTAGATACCTCCAAATGCGAGCATTTTATAATAGAATTACCCCTAGACCCCCATTAACCACATTTGAAAAGCACTGTCTAGTTGAGATTAATACTAGGGGACTCACATCGCAATTGTACAGAGAAGTGATCGGTTCAGGGATAAAAGTTGATCGAAAACTAAAATACATGGATCAATGGGAGAAGGACATAGGGGAAATATTGGATGAGGAGGAATGGGCTAAGATAGTAACTGCAACTGCTAAGAGTTCTATCTGCACGACATTAAGGGAGAACGCATATAAAGTGTTAATGCGCTGTATCACACTCCCATGAAATTATCTAAATTTGTACCCCTGTGTCCCAGACAGTGCGGAGCAACAGCTGACCTGTTACATATGCTGTGGTCTTGCCCGCGGATTAGACCGCTATGGCGAGAGATCAGAGATTGGCTCCAGAGGATTTTTAACCTCAAATTCCTCTTGGACCCGTGGCGGTTCCTCCTGAACAGACCGACACTGGGTTTGAATAAAACAAGTAATAAATTGGTTGCTTATTTCGCAACAGCAACGCGGTGTGAGATCGCAGCATTATGGAAACAACCCGAAATTCCATCAATTCCCAAGATTCGGAACAGAACTTGGTTTGTATGCCAGATGGAAAAATTAACGACTTTAGTTAATGACACTGACGAAAATTTCCTAAAAACCTGGACGCCTTGGTTGGCCCAGACTGACATATCAGGATTAGAGAGAGATACCATCTTGCTTTGATAGTCACAGATGCGTTCTCCCTTGACAGTGGCCTGAAATGGGTGCTATTAGATGTAGATATGACACTAGACGCCCTTTGCGAACAGCCAGATTTGGAGACTAGTTCACCCATCCGGTGAGGAAGATCAGCCAGGATCAATGTCATTGAGTCGATAGGAGACGAGAATATCAAATACGAATAGACACGAGGGAAGACAGACCCACGCCACACCCCTTCCCCCCCACCCTCCCATCCCCTTCCTTTTTGTCTTCCCACTTTTCCCCCATTTTTCCCTGGATTTTTTGAAATACGTGTTTAATTGAAAATGATGTGTTATGGTAACATTACTTCAGATACTATGACTGTTTATGTATGCTTTTGGAAAAAAAACAAAATAAAACCAAAGTTATAAAAAAACCAAAAAAAAAACCAAGTCTTTCTCTTCTTTTTTCTATTTGTAATCCATACCGTCACTCTAGAGGGTCTTCGGGGTCTTCTGTCTCTTCTGGGGTCTTCATCTGTATCTTCTGGGGTCTTCTGTCCCTTCTGCCACCACGCCCTGGTTTTCTTCTTCCAGAAGGTCCTTCCTCCTCGGCGTCTGGCTGAAAAATGAGACGGCATAGGCTTTTATAGGCCTATGACGTCACATTTTAGTCATATGGTTCCTACAGTCCTGATTGGGCCGTGAAAACCATGTGATTTTGCAAAAAAATTAAATAAATTGATGACGTCATTGAAAGGAACTGAAGCCAGCCAATCAGAATGTTGCTGCCCCTGCTTCAGCAATGACTTCTGCACTTTATCCGGAGAGGAAAGAAAAAGACCACCCTGCTACAGCTACCCTCTGTTGTTACTGTCTCCCCCAAATAGAGCCTATCCCCAATATAAGCACATACAGGGTGCAGGGGAGCAGGAGGAAACTTCTGCTGGGGAGGCAGTGGCACCCTCTCATGGGGATTCAACCCCCAGAAAGAGGAAATTTAAAACAAATAGGAGGGTGGATAAGGACGAGGAAGGTTAACATTACTATTTTGACCCTCTATAAACTCCTAAGGGAAACAAAGCATCTGTTCCCATCAGGGTGTACTTGTCCACTGGTTACGATCAGCCAATGTTGGCCAGACCTCACACCAGCACCCCAAGGTGGTGAGGTCATTGGGTCAGGGGATCTGGTAGCAGTGAGGGGGAAAAGGGGGGTACTCTTGGTTTCAGGGGTGGGGGTTCAGAGTACAATACAGCATGAGGCCCCACCCCTGATCATGAACGTTGGGGTGCCTTCCACTACTCCTCTCAATTGGAAAATAGTTCCCAGAGACTTGTGTCTCAGTGAATCTAACACACTGGATGCAGCTGTCCTCGTTGACTCGCTGGTCAGCCAAGATCCCCCTCTGGCTGTGCCACCTTTAGATGGCACACCTTGGGCAATGCCCCAGCTCGTGTCACCAGAGTACGGGGATGAAATTGTGCAGACCCCCATGGATGACTCTGGGAGAGGGATTAAAGAGGTGGTTGGGGATGTGGGGGATGGAGCCTGGGAAGCGGATATGAGGGAGCGCCCCAAATTATATTAGGAATGTGTCTGAGGTGGGCCCTCTCTGTGAGGAGTCTCAGTTGGACTTTCTACAGTAGGTGCCTGCTGGGCTGTACCCTCCCAATGGGTTGCTCGCTGAGGAGAACCCTCCCACGATTGCTGCAGACACTTGGAATATCTCATCTGCCCAGGTGGCGGTTGAGGAAGCAGTGAAGGCACTGTGTGCCTCTGTAGCCCCCAAAGTCACTTAGGGGCTTCCAAACACCATCAGCTGCCCCTGAAAGGGGTACGAAGGACCCTGCCGTGAAAACACCAAAGGGGGGCCCATCATAAAGCTGGGGAGATTAAATCCCGCAGGGAAGGGCAGCAGTTTTTAGGTCCTCAGCCAAGAGGAGCCCGGGGAGTGGGGGGCTCGGTGAGAGGGAGTCCTCTGGCACTGCGGAGTCAGTGGACTCCTTGACCCCCATTATCCCTTCCCAGGAACTGGCTGAGTTCCTGGAAAGTACCCTCTACGGGCCAAGAAATATGAAGGGGCAGTTAGTTGGCCCTCGAGAGGTGGCAGGATGCACCACTAATTTTTCACTCTCTCATGGAATATATTAGGGCAAACCACAGGGCCAAAACTCTGGGAGGCCTGACCATGAATACTCCCGGACGTTTTACCACTTGTTGCGAGCCCACAAGGAAACTCAGGATTCAGCACACAGTGCCTGTGGAAAGCACAAGGTAAACTCCTGGCTTTGAGCATCGGTACACTTAATGTCAATGGCTGTAGGGACGGGTTTTGCAGGTTCCAGGTACTCTCCATATTACAGAAGACAGGGTATTCTTTGAGCTTCCTGTAAGAAATCCATACCACTCCAGAGGCTGATGCCAGCTAGCATCTGGAGTGGCAAGGCAGAGTCTTCTTCAACCACCTCACAGCGTTATCTAGTGAGGTTGTGAACCTGTTCTCAGAGTCCTTTCAGCTAGAGCTACTGCTTGCCAAAGTTGTTGTTCCAGGCCGTCTGTTGAATATCAGTGTCTAGCATGAGGACTGCAAGTTCAATTCCTTGAACATGTACTGTATGTTCCTGCCACCAGACCCTTTAGAATGCAATTCTACATCAGACTGTCTGAATACCTGGAGGCAGTTGATGAGGACAAGTGTGTGGGGCTCAGGGTTGATTTCAACTGCACCCTCAAGGCTCTGGACAGGAATGGTACAAAGCCACACCTGTACTCTGCATCGACCCTGCAGGAGATTATCTCCTGCAACTCCTTGGTAGACATATGGCGAGAACAACATCCACTGTGTTCACCAATGTTAGGGTGTGTATGGGTCAACAGATTTCCTGGTCCCTGATTGACAGGCTATATCTATCCATCCATAGCCTGTCATGAACCTTGTCTAGTGCCATTAGGTTGGCACTGTTCTCAGACCACAATTGTGTGTCTGTGACAGTGGCGTTACTACCAGCAGCACCTTCTGCCACCTATTGGCACTTCAACAACACGTTGTGGAAGTACAAAGGGTTCGCAACGTCAGTCTTGGCATTTTGGACGGCCTGGAGAGGTTGCATGGTGGATTTTGCCATGCTAGAGAAGTGGTGGGACGTGAGCAAGGTTCACCTGCACCTCGTTTGGAAGAAGCATACCAAAGGTGCTACCAGACAGTGCTAAGCTGGGATCGAGGCCCTTATGGGGAAGTCCTCAATCTCGAGGAGTGGCTGTCTATGTCAGGAGACCAATACCTGCAGAGTACATAGAGAGTAAGTGCACTCTCCGAGACTTGAAAGATCGGTGAGCTCGGGGGCATCCATGTTATCCCTCATCTAGTTCCTTTTTGAGATGGGTCATAGGTTGTGCCTCTTCTTTGCGCTGGAGGAAAAGAGGAGAAACCATAAACATGTCACCTTCATAGTGGCAGAGGACGGTTCACCAGCATACAGGACAGAGCCCAGATGTTCTATGCAGACCTTTTCTCTCCAGAGTCAATCCAACCGAGCGCATGCAGGATCTTATGGGAGGTGCTTCCCAAAGTCAGCGAGGAAGGGGAGTGGCTTGAGTTACCATTGACTCTGATCAAGCTCTCTGAAGCCCTCAATCTCATGTCCTGCGAAAAAGTGCTGGGGCTAGATTTGCTGACTGTGGAGTTCTTCCAGTTTTTCTGGGAGAAGCTGGGACCCTTTATCCACCAAGGTCCTGGCTGAAGCTTTCAAGGCTGGTGAGATGCTCAATTTGTGTCGGTGGGCAGTACTGTCTCTGCTGCTGACTAAGGGGGATTTCCACCAAATCTGTAACTGGCAACCAGTCTCACTGCTTAACATGGACTATAAGATTGTAGCCAAAGCACTCTCACTGAGGCTCAAGTCCATGCTGGCAGAGGTTATTCACCCGACCAGTCCTATACTGTCCCGGGCCGGACTATTCATGATAATATCTTCTGGTCCGGGACCTGCTGCACTATGTGCAGAGGACTGGTCTGTCACTCGCATTCCTATCCTTAGATCAGGAGAAGGCTTTTGACAGGATGGATTATCGATACCTCATACAGACCCTGCAGGCATTTGGCTTTGGCCCACAATATGGGTGCTTTCTCCAGATACTGTACGTCTCTACAGAGTGTCTGGTAAAGATTAATTGGTCCCTGACAGCACCTTTGACATTTGGTCGGGGAGTACATCAAGGATGCCCCCTTTCTGGGCAACTGTACGCACCGGCCATCGAGCCCTTCCTCTGCCTACTGAGCAAGAGGCTCACCGAGCTGGTGTTGCGGGAGCCGGACATTTTGGTAGTCTTATCAACATATGCTGATGATGTGATTCTTGTTGCCCAGGACCTAGTTTATCTGGAGCGGGCACAAGAATGCAAGAGGTCTACACAGTGGCCTCTTCAGCTTGGATAAGCTGGTCCAAGTGTTCCAGCCCTTTGGTAGGTCCATTACTGGTAGAATCCTTGCCTCCCACATTTCATAATATCTTGTGGGGAGCGATAATTTCAAGTATCTAGGAGTCTACTTGTCAGTGATCTTGAAGATCGCTCGTCTGGGGTCATGGGCGTATCTGTCGAAAATGCTTTCCCTCAGGGGAAGGACTCTAGTTGTCAACCAGATGGTGAACAGTCAGCTGTGGCACCAGCTGATAGCCATGGGTCAAACCCGTAAATTTTTCAGCAAGATCCAAAGGAAGTTGCTGGACTTTTTCTTGATGAAGAAAAATTGGATCTCTGCGGGTATTGCGTACCTCCCTTTGGGAGATACACACTTTCCTCCTCCAAAACCTGCAGACATACCTATTTGCAGATCCATCTCCACAGTGGTGCCAGCTGGCGACCACTTTCTTTCACCGGCTGCGTGATATGTGGTATGACCGACAATTTTTTATATTCAAGCCCGAGGGGTTAGGTAGAGACCTCTTGGAGCTACTGGCATACTACCGGGACCTACTAAGGGCCTGGAGCCAGGTATCTGCCACCAGGAAAGGAAAGGCAGGTGGGGGTTGATTTCTTTGCCGAGCCCCTGCTGTTAATTCAGCAGTGGGGGCTCGGATATTGGTATCAATCTATATTTCACCCCCAGCTCTCCGGATCTTAGCATGGGACCAAAGCCATGGCTGAGCACCCTCAGGTTCTTCTCAGGTTCTTCTCAACCCAACCTCAGCAGGTTGGGGGACATTGTGACGGTAGGGGTTGCCAGTTTCACATAATAAAGATGATACCCGGCTGCCTGCCCCAATACTGTGTGTAATAGCCACCATTGTGAGGCTCATGTTGGCGGGTGTATGTAATGTTTTGTGTAACCCGTTCCAGAAAAGAGCTAATCACTGTGTGATGTCTGGAAGGAGGAATATTGTATGGTTTCGGGACCGGGGATTGTATAATAAAGAAAATCACTTTTATTCCCCATGTTAGAATGTAGCATGTTCCCTACACAGTCAGTCAGCAAGCCAGTAATGTCATTTGTGTTTTGCATTTCTCTAAATCCAGACCCAGTAGTTCACTTAGCTCGGCTGTCTGCAGAGAAATGTTGGGTCGTGACAAAAGGCTGGAAGTGGCTATGTACCAGGACAAATGGTGAGCGGGGAAAGGCTGATTACCAGGTCCATGTATGGGCTGTCAGCGGGGTAGAGCATTTGTTCCCTGCAGATACTGAGTCACTTTCCCAGTGGAAGGAATAGGGCTGGCCAAGGGAACCATTGCCAGGTCTGAGCCCCGAAAGCTCGATTCCCATTGGCAAGTTCAAATTTGCCGCTTGCCAGCAGCTCCACCATTGAGGGGCGGTCCAGAGTGCTTACGCCCTCCTCTGATTGGTGCAGCTGGGTGAGCCCTCATCCTCCGATTGGCTGCACATCACGATCCGCGCTCGGATTGGTCCCGGCTCCTGCTCCATGTTAAGGATAGCAACCGAGGGCTATGTAAGGAGCTCGGTCAATCAGGGAACCATGACATCTCTGGAGTTGATCGGAGACACGGCTGTGTGAAATAGCACTGTGCTTGACGGAGAAGCGCTGGAGAAGCCGGGGAAGACGATGTTCAGGACAAGCCTACTGAAGCAGGTCCCTGCACCTAGTTGAGGCTAGTTCCTATCCCCCAGGCCCCCAGTTGGTGAGTGTTTCTCTGTGTTTATGTATTTTGTGTTTTTGCTGGCTTGCCGGAATAAATTAATTATTGTGTTAAGACTGGTGATAGTGATCCCGGTGGTTTTGGTGTTAAAAGATCTGGTCCCCCATGACAGACTTGTCCCCGGCATGTTTACAGGGCATGCAGAGGAATGAGCTGTACTCTCTTGTGTTCCACACAGTGCCCTTGTCACCTACCGATACCATCAGGAAACGGGTACTACCAGCAAACAAGGGCGAGAGGCCCCGGTGGAAGTTACTCTATTCAGAAATGGTTCCCCGCCACACTTGGGATCAGAGCTGGAGAGTCCTCCACAGTGCACTGAGCATGAGAGGGTACTTGGCCACTTCATGGACTCCCCCACCATCTGAATCTTTTGTGGCGAGCGGGAGTCCGTGTATGTGATGGTGAGGGGGTACCCAGGCTAATAATAAAGGTATTATGCCCGAATGGTGCCCCTGAGCCATATTGGGGAGCTTGAAGTGTCAGCTCTGCAACTCAGTTATACTGTAAATACAATAAAGAATGGGGGAGCACAGTTACAGGAAACGGGCAGTTAATATGTCCTATTGGACTGGTGATCAATATGGTAAGTGACACATCTATTGAAGTGACAGTTTGAAAATGTGCCCTTGTATTCTCCAACGTCTTAGCGTGAAAATACACCGTCTGCCGACTCGGGATGACTTCACACCTCCGGAGGATTTAACCCACTCTTATAGCGCTGATGATCTGGGAAAACAAAATGGTGGACGAGCTCGGAGGAAAGCAGTAATTGAGTCAGACAGTGAAGCTTTGTCAAAAACTGTTCTCCTGTTTATTGAAGGGTATACAGCCAGTTTATATAGCAAACTTGAGCATAGAAAAAACACACATATGAGAACATACTTCCCCTTTTACTTCACAGTCTGTCTACTGTATCTCAGCAAAATGACAGTTAGACAGTTTATGGTCTGGGAAAGGGGCTCAATACAGAGTTAGGAGGCCGTTAAGGAAATGTCAGCATGTTGTGTAATGCATTCTTGTGTAACTTATGCCCAATATGGCTGAAGACAAGTTCCTGTTTTCTATAGGGCAAAATAAGTCTGAACAAATACAGTTCAGCTAGCGATAAGTAGGTGATAGGTCAGGTCACTTTCTCAGACTGCCTGGACAGCACAATTACGTATGGCATATAGCATGTGGTTAGTTCCTGAGACTTAAATGTTAGTACAGAATAGTTATAGAAAAATGGTTATCCAGCAATCAAAATGGAGTCCCCCCTTATATGCACATTTTCACAGTTCATGGAGCAAATTCCAAACGCAAAGGGCATACATACATTGATGTGTGTATGTGGGTGCAAAGATAAGAGAATAAATAACTTACACGGCCTTGTGTAAGTTCTATCACATCAAGGTTTCTTTGGGTTACCTGTCTTCTTAGGAGGATGTATTCTTCTGCGGTCAAGACTTCTCTCCTTGGTGTGTTTTCAGCTTTCTTCGTTTGTTGGATATGTCCCTCCAGTGGGTTTTCCTCTCGTGAAAATGAAAAGGAGGTTAGATATAGGCAAATATACAAAGGCTGCGATATGGGGAAGGGTAATGTAGCAATAAACCATTGAAATGCAATGGTATAATCAAGCACTCACACGGGCCAATGTGAGTGTTCTCCTATCTTGGTATCTTATTGTTGCCCATTAGTACAGGGCTTCAGATATTGTTGTCTGTAGATAACTTTCAGATGGTTGCAGGTAGTGGTATATGTGGTGAAAAGAGAATAAAAAGCGATATAACACAGTACTCACATGGGCCAGTGCACACTAGTAGTGGTTTCTTTACACTTCTGTTCTTTCTCGTTGTATACCCCTAAAACTAATGGAGGGGTGAAGACAGACTAAAGGACACTATGGTCTATTGGCTAAAAACTTTATTTTAACAAAAAAACAAAAAGCAGAAAACAATCTATAAAGATAAAAACAGATATAAAACAAAGAACCCAAAGGCTTCTATGGGGAAATAGAAGCAAGGGGAGTGGTAAGGTGGTTAGTGGTAGGGGGTCTCTCCTTCCGCGTCCGGATGGAGAGCTACGACTGCACCTCTGCCTCCTCTGAATAAGCTGTGATAATGTCCCGAATGAAGAGCAGAGCAACGCGTTTCGTCCAGAACAGGACTTCCTCAGGCTCGATAGATGTGGACCGGCTGTGTCTTTTCCTTCTTATGCAGTTGTTAGCCAATCCATATCGCGTTGTAATTAGTTGCTTCCTTCCATCTGCGACGGGACGTCGCCATCTTGCAAACTGCGTGCACATCCTGTATTGATTTGTGGGCGCTTTGTAGTGTCACTTCGAGTTAAAGTTTTTAAAATTTGAAGGGAAATTGTATTGATGGTTGCATGCGCATCCTTTTGTTTACAGCGCAACCTCATGCCCTCGTGGATGTCGCTGTAAAAATCGTAAGCAGTTGGGTATGGAGTTAACCCAAAAAGGGCTGGAGGATGTTTCTTTCACCTTATATGTAAAAGATATGTAAAAAGTGCAGTGTGATGTCTGTGTTATTCCCTTTAGATGGTACAAACTTATTCATATAAGCCCAAAATTAAATGCAGTATTAAATCTACTGTTACTTATAAAAGGTGTATATATATACTTATATTTATTATGTTTTAAAATTAATCAAAAAATAGATTAATAGATATTACTTAACTCTAATGATTGTGCATTGTGTTGATCCAAAAAATTAAATAATTATGCTCTGTTTGATTCTTATATACTCATAATAAGGGGTTCAAAGGTATTTGGATTAACCCTTTGGTGAATTTCAATAATAAAGTGATTATAGATTATTTGATTAACCAGTGTTAATGAAAGTCTTTAAATTAGAAGTGGTGTCTAAGTGACAAGATATAGAAATATGGTAGTTGAAATGGCAAATGATAATAATAAAAAAGTGTGTACTTTGGAGAAAAATGTTTTTAGAAACAATTTTCGTCCTTTCTAGGTTTAAAATCCATGATAGTGAAAAAGTGATGAATATGAAAAATTGAGGTGAGCGATTGCACCGTATATGGATATTGTCCAAGTATATACAGCTACATGCGTGCAGTTAAACCTTGATAAAAAAGTGGTAAACAGGGAGTGGATAAATGAAAAATTGAAAAATAAAGAATAAAAATGGTCAATATGAGGAGGTAGAAAAAAGTCATAATCAAAATATATATATGGATGGATGAATAATGTCCAGTATACGTAGAGATAATGTATAGATGCACATACAACAAAACCTCAAAAAGGTGGATCTGGGGTTGAGAAAAAAAGCAAAAGATTGAGCGAAAAATTAGTTGGGACTTCGGACTGGTACTTGCAATACATACACAATGTGCGTAAATACTGATATCATAATCTAGGGGATTGATGGAAGGCTCACATAAATGCCCCCAGGTCTATATCTATGTTGAGGCCTCTGGGGGTTAATGTCTTTAATTTATAAATCCAAAAGGTTTCTCGTTGGCATAGCTTGCACAACCTGTCCCCACCTCTCCAGTTAATGTCCACTCTCTCTACGCCCTTGTATGTCAGAAGGCTTGGGTTACCTTCATGGAACTGGCTGAAGTGTTTAGAGACACTATGTGTCATTAGCTGCCTTCTTATGTTCCCCATGTGTTCCAGTATGCGGACCCTCAGAGGTCTCGAGGTACGGCCCACGTACTGGAGTCCACATGGGCAAGACAACAAGTAAACAATGTGGTCTGTGCGACAATTTAAGTTCTGTTTGATTTTAAAAGTCTCTTTCGTTACATTAGATGTAAATTCTATTTTGTTTTCCTTGGATACTTGCTAATACGCTTTGCAGCTAAAACAACCAAAGAAGCCTTTTGGTGGGGGTAACCAGCTTTGAGTCTTTGGTTCTTCTTCTTTTTTATAAACGCTAGGTGCCAGTTGGGATTTAATACATGGGGCATTTCTAAAAATAAAACTTGGGACATTGGGGATATTGTCCTGAAGAATAGGGTCTTTTTGTACCACATGCCAGTGTTTCTTGATGATTTGTTGAATCTTCATGGCATCTGAATTGTAGGTACTAATGAATGGCGTTTTGAAATTAGTGTTTTTGTTTTTTTCTTTTGATATCAGCAGGTCGCTACGTGAGAGTGCATTGGTTTTATCGACCGCTGATTCAATAAGTTCTGGTTGGTAACCTCTTTCTAGAAACCTTCCTTTTAATGTTTTTACTTGGTCTCTAAAGATACTATCGTCTGTACAGTTTCTTCTTACTCTCCGAAATTGGCCATATGGTATATTCTCAAGCCACTTTGGGTGATGGCAGCTAGTGGTCATTAAAAAATTATTAGCATCTGTTGGTTTAAAAAATGTTTTTGTTTTTATTTCTGAGTTTTGTATATATATAGTAAGATCCAGAAAATTGATATTTGCCTGGCTATGTTCTGATGTGAACTCCAGATTGATGTTATTTTGGTTAATGTGTTCTATAAAGTCTATCAGTTTTGTCTCCTCCCCCTTCCATATAAACAGTACGTCGTCTATATATCTATGCCAGGAAACCAGGTTTGCGCTAAAGGGGTTATTTGACCAAATGTTGGCTTCCTCCCAGTCCGCTAGAAAGATGTTTGCGTAACTGGGCACAAACCTGGTCCCCATAGCGGTGCCGCACATCTGGAGGTAGAAAAGACCATTAAACCAAAAAACGTTGTGCGTAAGAATGAAGTTAATGGGAGGCGCATGCGCGACGGGATTGGAGATGGAGGCTTGAACTGAGCGCTTCGCTACCCGCCGGCAGTAATTAAATAAAAATCGATAGCAAAACTCAACTCAAGCGCAAATAAGTTGCGGCACCCGATACAACTAACCATACAGCACAAAAGTAAATGGCGGCTACCAGGAAAAAAACAAAGCAGAAGGTAGATGTACGCACTTACTTTGTGGGGGCTAAAAAGACCAGGGAGACAGACAGCATGGCGGCATCAGACTCAGACTCCACACCGGAGCTGGAGACGGCGACGGACAACCCGACAGGTGCTATGAAGAGGGAAATAGCACAGCTCCTCTCCGACCTCAAAACCTTTTTCAGGGGGGAAGTAGAACACCTGCGGAAAGACATACTAAGCATCGGGACCCGCACGAATGACTTAGAGGAGAAAATGGAGGAGTCAACCAGATGTCAGAAGGAGACAGACTCCAGGGTTACCACCCTTGAGCGGAAGGTGGCTGAACTAGAAGAACACCACGAAGACAGCAAAAATCGCGACAGGAGGAACAACCTCAGGGTTAGGGGGATCCCTGAAGAGATCCAAGACCCCGAAGCTATGCTCAACAGATGGATGACCTCCATAATGCCGGGGAAGATGGAGGCGGAACTGGTTATGGACCGGTGCCACCGGGCACTAAGGGCCCGTCCACTGCCTAACAACCCACCCAGAGACGTAATTTTGCGCCTGCACCACTTCACCACCAAAGCAGAGATCTGCAAAATCACCAGGGCCACCCCTACAGTGAAATTTGAGGGAGTAGAGATGGCCATTTATCAGGACATCTCCCCGATTACGCTAACACGACGCCAGGCCCTCCAACCTTTCACTAGAATCTTGCGGGACAAAAATGTAAGATATAGATGGGCCTTCCCCTTTGCCCTGATTGTGGTGCAGCACAGCCGGTCTCACGTTCTTAAGCACTTAGCAGATGGTCCGGAGTTCCTGAAAAAACTAGATCTACCCAATACACTGCAGGTGGAAGCCCCTGGAGGACGCCCTCCCCGACAGACGGAATGGATAAAAGTGGGCTCCCCAGCCGGACATCGCCAGGAAAAGCCAAGACCTTCAAGACCTGCCTGAAGACCGAGTGCCCTGCTTGCTTACTAGTTCCACTAGAACTAGCAGTTACCGACATTGTTCCTGTTACATTAACGAAATAAAGAGACTATTACCCTCACTGAGCGTTACCTGATGTCTGCATGCCCTTGAGACACCCCCCATCCCCCTCCTGATGGTCCGAGCCCAGACGGTCAAGTCCCAGCAGAAAACTAAGCAAAGGCCGGGGGAAAAAAAAAAGAAAAAAGAAAAAAATCTTTTACTTACCAAAATGGCTTCCTGCATGGATACGCGGGACAAGCTGCAGAAGAAGCGCCAAAAGAGAATGGCGGACGCTGTTTGGGCGCGAAACTTGGGAGATCCAGACGGCTCCACCCTCGGGACACACCTCCTTCCTCGGCTGCTCGCAGGCGGATATGCGCAATGGACCCTCATGACGTCAAGGGGCGAACCCTCACAGAGCCCCGTCGCAGGGGAAATGACATCAATGGATGCGCCTGCAATGTAGGAAGGAGACCGGCTTATGAGACTGGGTGATGGAAGCGGCAGCCGGAGGATCCGCCAAGGAGGGGGGGGGACTCCTCAGGGGGGTGCGCGAATACCCCCGCTGGGGAGAGGGGCTCAGATAACATTACTAATAAGTTAAGACAGTCAGTTATAGACTCTAGAAGTCAGAAGGCGGCAACAACTGAAGTTAGACTATAGTTAACTGCATGCATAGTTGAGTTCTTGAAACATGTTTGTAAATATAGCTGTAACAAGATAATGTTAGCACTGCCGGCTGGGGGGGCGGGTGATTGCCCTCATCCCCACCTGTTGGCATGTGCCCCTGGGGCTGGACTGCGGCCTTAAGCCACAGCCCGGTCAAAGACCTGGGAATCCGTGGTCTGGAATGTTTCCCACAAACACAGACAGAAGAGTGGGAGCACCCAGAGTATAGATGGTTTTCCCAGGCAGTAAACCATAGGTCAGTTAGGGCCAAGATGGTTTTCTTTGTACATGTTACAAGGCTTTATGTTCCCTGTCACTCCCCTATGTGTTTTCCTTCCCCTCCCCCAGGTTTCCCAAAAGGAGGTATCACAACATCACGAGACCAGCAACACCACTACTGGCATCCACAGAAAATCCAAGGCATGGGTAGGAGGCAAACGCACCACACCCACAAAGACTCACTAAACACACAAACATGGCACTGAAGTTCCTATCACAAAATGTAAAGGGTTTCAATTCCCCTCAAAAACGTAGAATCGCCTTTGCAGAATTCAAGCGTAGAAAAACAGATGTTCTCTTTCTTCAAGAGACGCATTATTGCTCCAACAAAAATCCAGGGTTTATAGACAAAAATTTTAGGAGGTTCTATCTCGCCTCAGCCAAAGAAAAGAAAAAAGGGGTTGCCATTCTACTCCATAACAAAGTCCCGTTTGAGTTGGAAAAAATAAAACGCGATCCAGAAGGTAGATATATAATACTAGTGGGCCTATTATAGCAATGTAGAGTAACTTTGGCATGCGTATATGCACCATGTGAAAAAGATCCTCAGTTCTTTGGAGAATTCTTTCTTAAACTTCAACAATGGGCAACAGGAAATATAATATTAGCGGGAGACTTCAATAAGGTTCTAGATCCTCGAATAGACAGATCTCCGGGACAGGAAAAAGAGAGACAAACAGGGGCCCCAGCACTAGTAGAGGGACTGAGACGAGGATGTCTGGTAGACATATGGCGGGAACAGCACCCGGGCGAGCGTACCTATACATTTTATTCACACCCACATGACAGTTATAGCAGACTAGATCACTTCTTTGTGTCGAGCAGAATGGTCCCACAAATCACCGACACTACAGTATAATCCATGACATCTCATGGTCGGACCATGCATCAATCGAGCTGAGATGCACTCAAATTAGGCCGGTCAGCCCGGGAGCAAATTGGAAATTAAACGAGTCCCTGATTAAGATTCCTGAATTAGCACAGACAGTTAAAGACGAGATTAGGCAATTTTTTATCACAAACACAGGCACGGTGGAATCTCACATTACACTGTGGGAGGCTCACAAGGCCACAATGCGAGGAATGCTGATTAGTCTTGCAGCAAGGCGAAAAAAACAGAGGGAAACAAAATTGACACAACTATATAAGAGGTTACATGAGCTCTCTATACTTCATAGCCGATCAGGTAGAGGGGACATTCTCAAGGAGCTGAAGGATGTAAGGATAGAACTTAACCTCCTCCTCACATCCCAGGCCGAGAGAGACCTGAGCTGGACCAAGAGGAAATTCTTTGAGAAAGCCAACAAGCTGGACACTATGCTAGCTAACAGGATTCGCAATAGGCAACCAAGTTATAATATACAGACCATTAAAACCAAATCGGGGGAAATGTCCTCCAACCCTAAACGCATAGTGGAAGAGTTTAGGCTTTTTTATGAACAGCTATATAATGGGGAGAAGGTGACACACAACCCAAAAACAAACAAATTATTACAGACCTTTTTAAAGGATGCAGCCCTACCTAGACTGAACAGACTGGAGCGTGAGGTAATTCAGACTGATTTCACTCTGGATCAACTGACCGCGGTTATCAAGAGTCTCAAACCCTCTAAGGCCCCGGGACCTGATGGGTTTTCTAATTTGTATTACAAAAAATTTATCGGGGTCCTAGCACCGCACATGCTCAAGTTATTTAACGGAGTCTTGGCGGGGGAACCCTTCTCGGACCAGATGCACCAGGCGTCGATATCTATAATTCATAAGAAGGACAAAGATCCCACAAACTGTCAAAGTTATAGGCCGATATCCTTAATCAATTCGGACGTTAAGATATACTCCAAATTACTGGCCAATAGATTGAGCGCGATCCTGCCAAGGCTTATCCACCCGGACCAGGTTGGCTTTATTAGGGATAGACAAGCGGCCGACAATACTAGAAGGATACTAGATATCATTAACTACATTAATGCCAACGGGATCCGAGGTGTAGTATTAAGTTTAGACGCGGAGAAGGCCTTTGACAGGATTGACTGGCCATACACTGGCGACACACTTTATTCGAGCTTGGCTAGTCCCACGAATTCGGGTATACCCGGGTGTATTGAGGTTTGTGACTGTTTTCTGCCCGAGTACATTGAGTTATTTTCCAAGCAGGGATTGAAGCATTTTATTCCCGCTGGCTGCAATACTGCACAGTATATATATATAAACTGCATTACAATTCATGAATTTATGCCATCTGGTAGACACGCGAAGCATTGCAGCCTATTAAATCCTAATCATTATCATTTAACAGATCAGCCGCCCATCAGCCAGGCATGAACCCAGGCTGGGAAGGCAAATGCAACGGGGCTTGTCAGAGGTTAGTAGTGGCTTATTCCAGGTATCTGCCAGGTACATACCGGGTATTTGCTCGAATAAAGTGTGTCGGTGCAGTACATGGAGTCCACGCTTGGAGCATTTGGGTTTGGAGGTAAAATCCTAGGGGCAATAAAAGCATTATACACAACACCGACTGCCAGGGTGGTCCACCAGGGCTTCCCGTCAGAGTTGTTTAAAATCAAAAGCGGGACCAGACAGGGCTGCCCACTCTCGCCCTTGTTGTTCGCCTTATGCGTGGAACCGTTAGCGGCACACATACGTCGCAGTCCCGACATTTCGGGAGTACAAATCCACTCTCAAGAGCATAAAATCGCTCTATATGCAGACGACATCATATTGTCTCTGACAAAGCCGCTTACCTCGTTACCCAATCTGTTTGCTCTACTGGAAAAATTTAGCAGAATCTCCGGTTTTAAGATAAATCAATCTAAATCGGAGACGCTGAATCTAAATATCCCAAGAGAAACAGAGAAATTAATAGAAATTAACTTTCAGTTTAAATGGCAGCCCAAAGCTACTGCTGCGGCAGAGTTTATTCGAGCATTTGCCCGTTCTCTGCCGCAGCAGTAGCCTGGCGCGCGCCCGAGAGTGACGGGCGCGCGCCGAAGAAGCGGAAGAGCGCCCTCCGATCGGGGCGCTCTCCCTACCGCTGCCGGGTCCGCCGGGTCCCCCGGAACCCCCTGCCGCTGTCCCGCGATCGCGGGACACCAGGGCTCCCTCGGGGAGCCCCTGGACGCGCGTGCAGGGGGCGCACGCTCCCGAAGACGCGTGACCGCGCGTCTATGACGCGCGGCACACCGAGGGGCGGCCACTAGCAAGCCGGGAGATTTCCCGGCTTGCGGTACCGACCACACTCGAATAAAGTGTGTCGGTACTGTATAAAATACTTAGGGATATACCTAACCAAACATAGCTCCAATCTATATCAAGAGAACTATCCGAGACTACTGAGAGCCCTCACAAAAGAACTTAAAGATTGGTCTGCATACGGAATATCCTGGATTGGCAGAATCTATTGTTTGAAAATGAACCTCCTCCCTCGGATACTGTACCTGTTCCAAACTCTTCCGATACCCATAGTGAGATCAGACATTAAAGAATTGCAGAATGCAGTTACAAAATTCATTTGGAAAAATAAAATACCGCTGGTAAAAATGTCAATTATGCAAAGACCTAGGGAAACTGGGGGTTTGGCAGTACCGAGCTTGATGGCATATTATAAAGCGGCACAACTATGCCAAATTACACAGTGGCATGGTGACCCGGAGCAGAGGCGATGGGTGGCACTGGAGAGGAAGGTGTGCGCCCCGCTAGAGCTTAAGGACCTAATTTGGTATCCTAAATCTAGATTAAAAGAATTGAAGGATCCGCTGACCTCGGTGCTTAACTCACTCTCGGTCTGGATTGCGGCAAAAATAATCACTCATAAACCTCAAAACATACTCTGATGACTCCCCTATACGGAAATCCAGACTTTGCTCCAGGGCTGGTCGGTAAGAACTTCACACGTTGGCAAAGATTGGGGTTGCGAAGGCTAGAAGACTTGGAGGGACGAGACACGATTAAGCCAATTGATCTAATACAATCAGAAACGGACCTACCCAACACAGAATTTCTTAGATACCTCCAGGTCCAGGCATTCTATACCAAACACCTAAATAGACCACCGCTAACTAATTTTGAGAAGCTCTGTGATCGGGGAACCGATACACGGGGACTCATATCTGCTCTATACAGAGAAGTGGTAAGGGTGGACATTGACAGCTCACATAAAACCAGGTTCATGCACAATGGGAGACGGACCTGACAGGACCGCTAGAAGACGACGACTGGACAGCAATCTTTAAAGCTGCGGCAAGTAGCTCAATTTGTACGAAATTGAAGGAGAACTCATATAAGGTATTAATGAGGTGGTATCTCACCCCAGTTAGATTGGCAAAATTCGTTGCGAGAGCTTCCCCGCTCTGTCCCAGACAGTGCAGGGAACGGGGAGATCTGGTACACATGCTGTGGTCTTGTCTACGACTCATACCCGTCTGGACACAAATCAGAGATTGGCTACAAAGGATCTTTTTGGGCCTCAAAATTCAACTAGACCCGTGGGTGTTCCTGTTAGGTAAGCCCACAAATGAGGTCTCTGGATCAGGAAACAAATTAATAGCACATTTCGCTACGGTGATGAGGTGTGAGACCGCAGCACTGTGGAACCAGAATGTAATTCCATCAATAGATAAAATTCGGAACAGAATTTGGTTTGCTTGCCAGATGGAAAAGTTGACAAGTCTGGTCAACGACACTGGCTCAAATTTCCAAAAATTCTGGTCGCTATGGTTGGCGCAGACTGATATCCCATGGATGAGCAATGCCTCCGTCTGGCTTTGATAGAAACAAATGGGTTCTCCTTCAAGGACGGATCAAAAACGCAGGAGATATGACACTAAAGCTAAGCCTAAGGCAGATCGAGGTTGCCTATGCGTCCCCCCTGCCTTCAAGCCAGACGCAGTATGGTCATAGATAGAAATGAACCCACAGTGGCGGCATAAGACCAGTGAAGAACGAGAACGGAGTTACCTCCTCTACACCACCCACCACTCCCCTCCCCCTCCCGCCAGCATCCCCCCCCCCTCCCCTTTACCCCAATTTTCTCTCGTCTACCCCCCCCCCACGTCTGTCTAGATGTTGTCTGTCCCACAGTCTATTAAATGGTACCAATGTGATACTTGTATGTAATACCCTTGAACAACCAATAAAAGAAAGTTAAAAAAAAAAAAAAAAGAATGAAGTTAATGCTGTCAATGATAAAACGGCGCTGTTCTTCTGGGATGTGAGTGTCTTTATAATGATGCTTTCCACGGCTTTAAGGCCATCTGTATGTTGGATGCATGTGTACAGTGACTTCACATCGCAAGTGGCTAATGTGAAGTCATCCTGTCAATATACATCTTTAAGGAGATTTATGACCTGAGTTGTGTCTTTGAGATATGATCTCCCTCTGGTTGCATATTTCTGTAGGAAGAAATCTAAATACTCCGACAGATTTTGTGTTAGAGACCCAATGCCTGATATGATGGGCCTACCAGGTGTGCTTTCCATACACTTATGTATTTTAGGCAGGAAGTAGAATACGGGTAAGATTGGTTTCTCTTGGTGTAAATACCCCCATTCCTTGTCGCTGAGGATGCCTAAAGTTTTGCCTCTTTCTAGAATTCTATCCAATTCTTGTTTGTGAATTTTGGTGGGATCTTGTGTTAATTTTTGGTATGTTGTCACATCTCCCAATATTCTATTGGCCTCTAGTAGATAATAGTTTGTGTCCATCACCACCACGCCCCCTCCCTTGTCAGCCAGCTTGATGGTGATGGACCTATTGTCAGCTAGTTCCCTCAAAGCTAATTTTTCTTCCTTACTAATGTTATCTTTGGGGTTCTTTTTGCTGTCTGATAATTTCTCCAAGTCTTCTAATATCAGTTGGTGGTATACCTCTAAATAGTGCCCTTTACTACCAATGGGATTAAACTTTGATTTCTCTTTTAATCCTGAATGCACAACACAGTCTTATAGCCAGGGGCCTCAACTTTGCACCCACGACTAGACCAAGTGGCTTCACCATGTTTATGGATGCGAATAAATTCCTGAGACAATTAACTATAAAAAGGTTCTTCCTGAATAAAGATGCACAAACTAGAGACACTCAAAATACTCCTATATCAGTAGGAGACAAGAAGGTGAATTTTGTGCATTCAGGATTAAAAGAGAAAATTAACACAAGATCCCACCAACATTTTTTGGTTTAATGGTCTTTTCTACCTCCAGATGTGCGGTACAGCTATGGGGCCCAGGTTTGTGCACAGTTATGCAAACATCTTTCTAGCGGACTGGGAGGAAGCCAACATTTGGTCAAATAACCCCTTTAGCGCAAACCTGGTCTCCTGTACTGTTTATATGGAAGGGGGAGGAGACAAAACTGATAGACTTTATAGAACACATTAAACAAAATAACATCAATCTGGAGTTCACATCAGAACATAGCCAGGCAAATATCAATTTTCTGGATCTTACTATATATATACAAAACTCAGAAATAAAAACAAAAACATTTTTTAAACCAACAGATGCTAATAATTTTTTAATGACCACTAGCTGCCATCACCCAAAGTGGCTTGAGAATATACCATATGGCCAATTTCGGAGAGTAAGAAGAAACTGTACAGACGATAGTATCTTTAGGGACCAAGTAAAAACATTAAAAGGAAGGTTTCTAGAAAGAGGTTACCAACCAGAACTTATTGAATCAGCGGTCGATAAAACCAATGCACTCTCACGTAGCGACCTGCTGATATCAAAAGAAAAAAACAAAAACACTAATTTCAAAACGCCATTCATTAGTACCTACAATTCAGATGCCATGAAGATTCAACAAATCATCAAGAAACACTGGCATGTGGTACAAAAAGACCCTATTCTTCAGGACAATATCCCCAATGTCCCAAGTGTTATTTTTAGAAAGGCCCCATGTATTAAATCCCAACTGGCACCTAGCGTTTATAAAAAAGAAGAAGAACCAAAGACTCAAAGCTGGTTACCCCCACCAAAAGGCTTCTTTGGTTGTTTTAGCTGCAAAGCGTATTAGCAAGTATCCAAGGAAAACAAAATAGAATTTACATCTAATGTAACGAAAGAGACTTTTAAAATCAAACAGAACTTAAATTGTCACACAGACCACATTGTTTACTTGTTGTCTTGCCCATGTGGACTCCAGTACGTGGGCCGTACCTCTAGACCTCTGAGGGTCCGCGTACTGGAACACATGGGGAACATAAGAAGGCAGCTAATGACACATAGTGTCTCTAAACACTTCAGCCAGTTCCATGAAGGTAACCCAAGCCTTCTGACATACAAGGGCGTAGAGAGAGTGGACATTAACTGGAGAGGTGGGGACAGGTTGCGCAAGCTATGCCAACGAGAAACCTTTTGGATTTATAAATTAAAGACATTAACCCCCAGAGGCCTCAACATAGATATAGACCTGGGGGCATTTATGTGAGCCTTCCATCAATCCCCTAGATTATGATATCAGTATTTACGCACATTGTGTATGTATTGCAAGTACCAGTCCGAAGTCCCAACTAATTTTTCGCTCAATCTTTTGCTTTTTTTCTCAACCCCAGATCCACCTTTTTGAGGTTTTGTTGTATGTGCATCTATACATTATCTCTACGTATACTGGACATTATTCATCCATCCATATATATATTTTGATTATGACTTTTTTTCTACCTCCTCATATTATCCACTCCCTGTTTACCACTTTTTTTATCAAGGTTTAACTGCACGCATGTAGCTGTATATACTTGGACAATATCCATATACGGTGCAATTGCTCACCTCAATTTTTCATATTCATCACTTTTTCACTATCTTGGATTTTAAACCTAGTAAGGACGAAAATTGTTTCTAAAAACATTTTTCTCCAAAGTACACACTTTTTTATTATTATCATTTGCCATTTCAACTACCATATTTCTATATCTTGACACTTAGACACCACTTCTAATTTAAAGACTTTCATTAACACTGGTTAATCAAATAATCTATAATCACTTTATTATTGAAATTCACCAAAGGGTTAATCCAAATACCTTTGAACCTCTTATTATGAGTATATAAGAATCAAACAGAGCATAATTATTATATTTTTTGGATCAACACAATGCACAATCATTAGAGTTAAGTAATATCTATTAATCTATTTTTTGATTAATTTTAAAACATAATAAATATAAGTATATATATACACCTTTTATAAGTAACAGTAGATTTAAAACTGCATTTAATTTTGGGCTTATATGAATAAGTTTGTACCATCTAAAGGGAATAACACAGAAATCACACTGCACTTTTGACATATCTTTTACATATGAGGTGAAAGAAACATCCTCCAGCCCTTTTTGGGTTAACTCCATACCCAACTACTTACGATTTTTACAGCGACATCCACGAGGGCATGAGGTTGCGCTGTAAACAAAAGGATGCGCACACTACCATCAATACAATTTCCCTTCAAATTTTAAAAACTTTAACTCGAAGTGACACTACAAAGCGCCCACAAATCAATACAGGATGCGCACGCAGCTTGCAAGATGGCGATGTCCCGTCGCAGATGGAAGGAAGCAACTAATTACAACGCGATATGGATTGGCTAACAACTGCATAAGAAGGAAAAGACACAGCCGGTCCACATCTATCGAGCCTGAGGAAGTCCTGTTCTTGACGAAACGCGTTGCTCTGCTCTTCATTCGGGACATTATCACAGCTTATTCAGAGGAGGCAGAGGTGCAGTCGTAGCTCTCCATCCGGACGCGGAAGGAGAGACCCCCTACCACTAACCACCTTACCACTCCCCTTGCTTCTATTTCCCCATAGAAGCCTTTGGTTTCTTTGTTTTATATCTATTTTTATCTTTATAGATTGTTTTCTGCTTTTTGTTTTTTTGTTAAAATAAAGTTTTTAGCCAATAGACCACAGTGTCCTTTAGTCTGCCTTCACCCCTCCATTAGTTTTAGGGGTATACAATGAGAAAGAACAGAAGTGTAAAGAAACCACTACTAGTGTGCACTCACTGGCCCGTGTGAGTACTGTGTTAAATCGCTTTTTATTCTCTTTTCACCACATATACCACTACCTGCAACCATCTGAAAGTTATCTACAGACAACAATATCTGAAGCCCTGTACTAATGGGCAACAATAAGATACCAAGATAGGAGAACACTCACATTGGCCCGTGTGAGTGCTTGATTATACCATTGCATTTCAATGGTTTATTGCTACATTACCCTTCCCCATATCGCAGCCTTTGTATATTTGCCTATATCTAACCTCCTTTTCATTTTCACGAGAGGAAAACCCACTGGAGGGACATATCCAACAAACGAAGAACGCTGATAACACACTAAGGAGAGAAGTCTTGACCGCAGAAGAATACATCCTCCTAAGAAGACAGGTAACCCAAAGAAACCTTGATGTGATAGAACTTACACAAGGCCGTGTAAGTTATTTATTCTCTTACCTTTGCACCCACATACACACATCAATGTATGTATGCCCTTTGCGTTTGGAATTTGCTCCATGAACTGTCACTTCAATAGATGTGTCACTTACCATATTGATCACCAGTCCAATAGGACATATTAACTGCCCGTTTCCTGTAACTGTGCTCCCCCATTCTTTTTTGTATTTATTGCCAACAAGGGTCCCGGATAGATCCTGCTGGGGTTCCGAGTCACAGGAGGACATTACAAGAATACTATTCTCAGGCTGTATCATATCCCCCTTTTATACATCTTTACATCTTTAATACGCCATATAGAGATAGCGCCCGGGTACCTTTTCGTACAAACCTGCAACTCAGTTATGGCATGTACACTGTATTTTAATAAAGATGTATGTATGTGTTTTACTGATCGAGGCGTGCCAACCAGCAGAGATTCACATGGCAAGAGTTTCAGGGATGATCTTACGATAAAATTTTGTCGGGGTGTGTGTTTGGGTAGAAGGGGCCAGACTTGCTGGTTACCCTGAAACATATACCCAGGAATCCTACCAGATTCATGAAGACATGGAGATACAGATCACTGGACAAAATCCTCCCTAGGACGCAGTTAGATGGTTACCGCCATATCTCCCTGCTTTATCAAAGACCAGAACAGTAAGCCCGGGCATGTTGAAATCCCATTCCAGGGTCCCCTGGTATATGCCCAAACTCTCAGAACCCAGTGTAGGGGTTCGGAGTCTCTCCACCAGGTATAAGGTGGCGAGAGTAAAAAAAATTCTAAGTATAGCGCTTAAATAATAAAATCAAAAAAGGAAGAAAAAACGGAGCACAACATCCAGTGCTGGCAAGCCAGTAAATAACAACAAGAGTGCGTTCCCACAATAAAAATTAAAGCTTATTTAATTGATCAAAAGTACAAACAAAAAACAGGTGTTTTTTGTTTGTACTTTTGATCCATTAAATAAGCTTTCATTTTTATTGTGGGAACGCACTCTTGTTGTTATTTACTGGCTTGCCAGCACTGGATGTAGTGCTCTGTTTTTTCTTCCTTTTTTGATCATGTCAATCTACAGATGGAGGCACACTTAACCCCTGGACCATTGGATACATCGGACTCACTTCAGATTGAGGACATTCATCCCATGTGAGTTTATTCCAGTTGGTCTATATTTTCATTTGGATCCTGAATTGATGTTATTGTACTGTTCCGTGGAATTGGATGTTTCACTAGCACTGGTCACCGGCAGGTGTCTATTATTATATCCTTACTGCTTTGCGACGTGGGATTATAGTATACCAGTCATACTGTTTGGGACAGTCATCTTTTCAGCACAGATATCTACTGAAGGGGTTAATTATTCCAATCACTAATTTATTATCTGAATTAGTGTTGCTTTTTCTACTACAGAGCACCATACAACATTTTTTCATATCTTAAATAATAAAAGCAGCCGTTTGCTAACTTTTGTTAGGAAGCACCTAGAGCTCGGAAACCTGCTGTGCGATTCATTCAGGTAGAAACATATAAAAGAACCATAATGTAATTTTATAACTTTTTATAAAAATTGATGAATGAAAGTCCCCCCCCCCCCATAGTTAATTAAACATATTAGGCATATTTGGGCTTTCATTCAGGACACCGGAGACAGGGAAATACTAATTTATTGTATCACCCCACTTAGTGTGCGTGTAGTGACTCACTGTAAATGAGCTGAGGATGTGCAGCTCCGAACTTCTAAGGCATCCCACTGGCCTGATGCCACAATGCCTGTAAAAGTCAAGAGTTGAAAGGGCTCAGTGTCCCTAAGGTGCTAAGTTGGGAGGGGTTCCTCAAGTAACCCTATCCTAGTTTAAAGTCCGGGCTGTTTGGCAAATGGTGGCCAGCCCAGACTTACTGTCGCCAGGTAGAGGGGCTGGGTCTCATATGCTAAGAAGCAAAGATGCTACGTTCGCGCATGTCCTTAACAGAATGAGAAGAGCCTCTGCCAGGTTTGTGAAGTATTGGCAACTCTGGGATAGGTGGGAAAAATTATTCCTACTGAGAGATTGGCTGCACTTGTTAGGTATAGGCTTTTGAACCTTATAAGAATTCCTGCAGCCCATCAGGAATCAGATTCACCTAAAATTCATGCAAGATCCATCAGAGACTTCGTAAGATACCAAAATTCCAAGTTCCATTACAGTGGTGGCAGAACAAAGGAAGCAGCTCCATCAGAGTACACAGCAGTGGCAACTTGCACCGCTGACCGCTGACCGAGGACAGTTCCAAGCCGTTTCGCGAGTAACTCCTGCTCCTGGGAAATTGCTCCTAAAGACTTTATTTTTCTAAATTTTGTTCAGGAAACAAATATTTTTGTCTGGTGGCAGTAGTGGGATCTGATTGAGCAATGGTATAGCATCCTGCGGGATCCTATTGCAACGATAACCGAGCTCCCAAAGCAAGAGGTAGCGTACACACGTTTCACAAGAGCACGAAAAAATACAGATTCCCTTTGTCACCTAACATTGTGCCTGCGTGCGAACATGGGTAAGCGATCGGCACTCCTTGCCTCATGGGGAGAGAGGGCTACAGCAGATAAGAGGATTAGGTTGCTGGCAGCAGTACACAGTCAAGTGTCCCCTCACTCCCACCTGATCAACAGGGAAAAAGTCTTTCCCTGAGTGTACCACCACAGTTTCAACAAGTTTGTGGATGGCACTGACAAAATCGACGGTTTTATCAGTGACTTTGAGACCCAATGACAAAGATACTGCGTGCCACCACGGGACAGGGTGTTGCGACTACACCCCAGAATGGCCATAGAGACGCTACAGGCAATCTCACCAGAGGATCGGGATGACTATAAGCATGTCAAAGCAATGCTGCTGATGCAGTATTCCCTCACCCCAGAAGCTTGAACCCCGCATGTTCAGGACAAGGAAATTATACCCCAGGGAGTCCTATGTCCGGTGTGGGGCCCATATGGCATTGCAGGGGACACAGTGGGTGGAGGGTTGTGGTGCCACCGCAGCAGTGTACCTCGGACATGATGGCATGGGTCTTTGACCGTAAACCTAAGATCCATGTGGAAGCTGCAAGGGTGGCTGATGAATTCGTGACCAGTTGCACTTTAATGGACTGTAAAAAGGGCTACCAAGGTACCGGCCATGCAGATCAAGGTATCCAAACAGACACCTCAGTGGACGCACAAGTCTGCAGCAGAAAGCATTGTCCCCAAAGCTGCAGAGTTTAAACATGAGAGGTGATGTTACCTGTGCAACAAAGTGGGTCACATCAAAATTCCGGTGGACCCCATCAGGGACAACGTTCTCCAGCTGCGAGGTCAGCCGCCGGTATGCGGCTGGCACACACAGAGGAGTCAAGTACAGCCATGGAATCAACCCACAGAGGGATGTCCGTGGAGAGATCTGCACTTGCCACCCCGGGACCAGCAGTGGAGACAGAGGGACATCAGGTTGAACTGGTCAGGTTGCAATCCAACGATGTCTGGCATAAGCATCTGCGGCCAGTGACCATCGGAGATCCCAAGCAGACAGCTTGCTCGACATCGTTGTCACTGTTACCTTGGTCTGACCTGATATGGTCCGGCCAGAAGATTTGCTCCTGTGCACCGGGATGTAAGTGACCATGCCAAGTGGTCTCTCCAGGTTGCCCGGGTCTTTTTTGATTGGGGTACCGGACATGGCATGAGGGAGGTGGGGTATTGCCCGGGTTAGATGCTGAGGTCCTCCTTGGCAATGACCTGGGGCATGTAACCTGTGTGTTCACTGCAGAGCTGGTCCCTGTTGCAGCAATTACCAGGAGTCAGTCAGCCAAGATTGCATCAGCACCATCACCTGTCCCCCTGCATTTGGGACCAATTGTTCAATTGGTCTCTGCGGAGACCAGACAGGTAAGCCAGACTGAGTTGTGACCAGAGACTGACTTACTGTTCCCTTTACCTGTTCCCATTCCCCCCGACTTAGAGACTAAGGGTGGGTGGCCAGTGTTAGGGACACAGTTCAGGGATGCGGGGAAAGCTGACCCCAGTTTTGAAGGCATGAGAAAACGGGTGTCCGAGTCTAAAGCAAGTGAGGGGTCAGACCACTTTCTGTGGCACCGCAGGCTCTGGTATAGGGAGCAAGGATCTACCGGGTTAGATAGAGTCTGAACAGGTAGAAGACAGCTAGTGGTACCCAGGGAGTATAGGCAGCAGTTGTTGCAGGTAGTCCACTCCATTCAACTAGTGGGACATCAGGGGGTCACTCAGATGAGAGCCTGGCTGTTGCAGCATTACTTCTTGCCGGGTGAATCAGGGGCTAAGGCAGATTTGTGGCAGATTTCTGTCAGTCCTGTGAGGCCTGGCAGCGAGTAGGTAAGGCGGGTGATCATGTGAAGACACTCCAGAACCCGTTACCGGTAATTGGGGAACCCTTCCAGCGGGTAGCTATGGATATAGTGGGACTCCTCATGATCCCCAACTGCACAGGCAAGCGTTACATACTCACGGTGGTGGACTTTGCCACCCGGTACCCTGAGGCTGTAGCACTTTCTATCATTGATGCTAGGGCAGTAGCTAACTTAACGTGATTTGTAACCGGCGCTAACCACACCCAATCAGAGATAAATAGTGCACAAAAATTATAACTATGTGTAAAGGTGATCTCTAGTAAATTTCTCAACCTTCCAGGAATGTACAGATTCCTTTCAATAATAGCTTGTCCAAGGTGGGAAGGGAGCGAAGATAGCAGGGATACACCATAAAAAATAAAGATCATATAATAGTGCAGCAAATCAACACAATCTGGATAGAACAAACGAATCTTGGCTCTGTAGCAGTGCCTACTTACAGCAGGTCAGATAATAAACCGCATTGATCTACACAACTGGTAGAAAGGGTCGGGATCTTCAATAACAGCAGTGGTTTACAGCATGGAATGTAGGCAGATCAGCTCAAACGTCAGGAGATGTAGTAGGATCAATATCATGCAAAACAAGGGCAGACCATGGTGCAGATCACAAATAAAATGTATATAAAAAACAGCAATATAACTGATTTCGAAATAATCCCATTTCTCACTTAATACACCCACTACTCGGATCGTTTCCCCTGCTGCGACCTCTCCCATTTACACTGTTTTCTTATTAGTATATGTTCAGTGTGTCCTTTTGGTTACTATTGAGCTATATATTGGGTCTTTTATCTATTAATCATTAATTTTAAATTAATCAATTTTTAATTTAATTTTAACTCTTTGACGTAAAATAATTAGTGTGCATTTTAACTAAATTCTATATGTTGATACTAACTCATCCTCTCTATTTCCTCTCTCCCCCCTGCTATACCATGAGTACGCATGATCAAGTCTTTTAAAGCTCTTTATAATTTTATAGATTGCTCCTTTTTATATTGTATTTCAAATTTTGTTATTTTATTATTGTATATTGTTGCGTCGTTTTTTGACCGCTGAGTTATGTACCGGTTAAAATCGGAGAACCAGTGTGCCTATTAAATTAAACTATTTATTAAATTGATTGATTAGTTAATTATTTACCCTATATATACCCTTAAGAACCCATTAGGGGAATATTCGTTCTCCTGAGGAAGTTGTTATTCACAACGAAACGCGTAGAGCCATTCACAGTTGCTGCAGCTGCCCTTTCAACTGAAGGCTCCTGAGCTGCTGAGTTCCCCCACTGCTCCTCCCCAAAGCTCCAAGACCGGACGCCGTCACCCACACAGCGGACGTGACGTCAGACGCCATCTTCCATCCGGTCTGATGTGAGTCAAGGAGAAGATCAGCTGCTAGCTGTTCCACACTGGGCCGGCACTCCCTTTGCCTCAAGTAAAATCTTACGTGAACACTGAATATGTACCTATTATGAGTACGATTCTTAAAGTTATATTGCTGTTTTTTATATAAATTTTATTTGTGATCTGCACCATGGTCTGCCCTTGTTTTGCATGATATTGATCCTACTACATCTCCTGACGTTTGAGCTGATCTGCCTACATTCCATGCTGTAAACCACTGCTGTTATTGAAGATCCCGACCCTTTCTACCAGTTGTGTAGATCAATGCGGTTTATTATCTGACCTGCTGTAAGTAGGCACTGCTACAGAGCCAAGATTCGTTTGTTCTATCCAGATTGTGTTGATTTGCTGCACTATTATATGTTCTTTATTTTTTATGGTGTATCCCTGCTATCTTCGCTCCCTTCCCACCTTGGACAAGGGCAGTAGCTAAGGCATTGCTAGTTATATTCACTAGAGTAGGTTTCCCTAGCGAGATCCAAATCGATCAAGGGTCACAATTCATGAGTGAATTGTTACAGTGTCTCTGGGATGCGTGCGGGGAGAAGCACCAGCACACGACCCCTTATCATCCCCAAATGAACGGACAATGTGAGAGGTTCAACGGTACCCTGAAGTAGATGCTTCATGCATTTATTGAGGCTGAAGGGAAAGACTGGCAGATCCACTTGCTGTTTGCTTATCGAGAGTTACCGCAAGAATCAACCGGCTTTTCACCCTTCGAGCTTCTATATGGTCGCAGGGTGCGGGGACCTCTCGACTTATTCCATGAGGGATGGGAAGGGGAGACTACCAATACTGATGCTTCTGTGCTTCAGTATGTGTTAGATCTCAGAGACCGGCTAGAGATGCTCATGGGGTTGGCACAGGACAACCTTAGGGATGCTCAGACCAAGCAGAAGACTTGGTATGATCAGAATGCCCGTAGCAGAACATTCATCCCAGGTCAGCAAGTACTTGTTCTGAAGCCCACTCAGGAGAACAAATTAATGGCTGCCTGGTCTGGACCATACACGGTTCACAGAAAGATGAATGAGTGCAACTATGTTGTACAGTTCGATGGTGAGACAGGAAGAAGTAGGACCTATCACATCAATATGCTCAAAGAGTACTTTTCACCGAGTGTGGCATCACTGCTGGATATCTGTAGCCCACCGATGGGGAATCCGGCAAGCAGTGCTCTGCCGGACAACCTTGGGGAGGCTAGGCAGGAGGGCACAGTGAAGCAGGTTGAGATAGGGTCCCAGAGATAGGGTTAGCACAACTTTTCTTTATAGCTAAACATGAAAAATCGCTTGTAATGTGCACTTTACAAACGTTAAGTCACTTATCGAAGCTACCTGCATAGACCCCATAGATATCCTACGACAGCTGTCTGTAATAAGTCCAAGTCACTTATTGTCTTCAGATATATTCTCAACAGTTGTTGTAATATTATCTACTACAGTACATTTCTATCTTTAGAATTAGCCCCATTCTTTACTATCAAAAAATAACTGATGACAGCTGTTTCATTATCCATCATTCACTCAGAATATAATTTCTAACAAATCCCAATACAAAAAAATGTTTATCTTTTGGTTTTGTGATGGCATATGGCATACATTTTTCCTCATGACAATATAAAAAATACTATGTTGTGGCATAATGTACATGATACAGTAGGTGATATCACATGCCCATCACCATGTTAGATGGAAAAATACAACTGTATCTACTTTTCTTTTCTGCTTCTGTAGGGCAAGAAAAGCCTTTAAACCACTACTGTGAAGGCATTGCATTCCTGTTCAAAATAAAATGGATTAATGACACACTATCCATACTTTGTAGATAGTGGTTGTTGTCATTTGAAAACTTCTTTTTTTGGAACAGAACACACATACGGAATAAATTTAAAGAAAATATGAACATAGTGTAAGGAGTAAATTAAATGTGTTATATTTTTGTACAGTTGGAAACTTTTAGACATTCTCTTTAATGTTATTTGACAAAACGGCATATTCCATTCCTGTTTAACACCATTTTAACTCAATCAATGGATACTGAAATGCTGGGGAAAAAACAATGTGAAAAGCAAAATGGACAATAATTCTAGAATGTAAAGTGTCTGCAATGCTTCCCTTTCACAGGCTTTAGTAAATGAGAAGATTCATAGATAAAAGAAAAGATTCTGATATTTATCAGAAAGCTAAAGTACATGCAAAATTGTTAACCCATATCAGCAATCTTTCCTGAACACTGGTTAACAAACACTTGAACTGAATTTCCAAAATTGGCTGACTAAATGTAACACCACTAAGAGCATCGTGTAAGTCTATTGTTTTTTTTTTGTTTTTTTTAAATACATTAAAAATAATTGCTAAGCAAAGTTCCATGCAGTGGGGCCAGTAGGAAGTGGTACACATCCTCTGCACAACATTTTCCTGAGAGCTGAAAGAGTGGGAAGATACAAGGACACCTAATTTCCACCTTGCGATCCACTCCATCTGGTGAAAAAGATTGCCCAGCAGTCAAAAATCAAAGTCACGCTGTCCTGGTGAGAGCCGGAATGGTAACAGGTCTTAGCATGCCAGGAGAGAAGGCATGCAGGCAAGTGAAAATTTGGTCTCTTCTAGGTGTGGGAAATCATTGTGTTATTTTAAGTTCTTTTAGCAAAATGTGTATTTTTTCCTTTATCTTATTTTATTACTGAAATATTGGATCAGGGACTTTCTTGATAAAAAAAAATACAAAAATGTATGTTGCAAAGGAATACACAAAATGCAATTTTGTTAGCGTCATTATTGTTAATAATCCCTACAATTCTGTTATACATTTCGTTTGGTCTTTATGTGTCACTGATGTTTACAAAATGTATTTTTAAAGTGAATATAATTATACCTTTATATTCTACTTTGACTGGATAGTGGATACTTATAACCAATATGTTAAAAGATTATCATAAACATGTCAATGGAAAAAGGAGATTATGAAGATCACGGTGTAGTCTTTAATATTTTGATGGTAGAGTGTGTGACGGCGAAGGGATAACCAGGCCGTAAATAAAGGTATTGTGCCTGGCTGGTTACCTCTGAGCCCTGTTTCAGGTTTTAGAGCGTCAGCTCTTCAACCTGTGTATTGTACCTGCAATTAATGTAATTGTATGTCAATAAAGAATTTATGTGTGTTTTACCTTTCCAGGAGTGCTAACCAGTGGAGATTCTGAGGCTATGATTTTCACGGGGGGACTTTGAGGTTAAAGTGTTGTCAGATTGTGTCTAGGTAGCAGGGGTCCAGAGTTGCTATTTCCGGGGACATATAGGCACATCACTCTGGTCAAAATCCTCCCTTGAAAACAGTTGCGCGACTCACGCCAGGTTTTCCTGCTTCAGCGCAGACCCGAAAGGTAAATACGGGCATAGGGATCTTATATCCCAGATATAGTCAAGGTTCCCTAAATTAGTGAGGGTCCCCCAGAATATGCCCAGGTACCCCAGAATCAGTATAGCATTTCTGGGGGGTTTCTACAACTATATATTAAGTTCCAAGTTTTATGAAACCTAAGTCCAAGTTTCAGTAAAAGAATGAGCTACAGCCATGGGAGTGTGCCTAAGCGTTTTTTGGTTCTAGAGAAAATTAGGTTTCCTTAAGGGAAGGAGCTACAGCTCTGAGATTGCAGCTTAGCATTGTTTCATTTCACTTCAGGACTTAGAAGAAAAATGGTAAATATTTTTTATGTTTCATAAAATGTTTAATAGCCAGTGTGGCTATAAGGATTACAGTCTAACTCAGTGTCACAGGAGACCAGAACTTTTAACACCAATATTATCCACATCCTTTGATTGAGCAAAGCAAGAGATAAAATAAATTGTAATTTATTTACACAATGAACATACACAGCTTGATTTACAAAATATTACGAAAATACACTTACTGGGACGGGGCAAAACGAAATTCTCTACTTTTAGAGCGAAATCTTTAGAAATAGAGTCTTTAAGCACAATTTCCCAGGGGCGGGAGTTGTGCCAACGCAAAGCCACAAAAACAGTCTCTGGATAGGGGCGCCGCTCGCAACCCCGATTCTCCACCGGTACTACTTGCTTCGTCCTCTCGTGGGATGCCCCGCAGGGTCTCTTTCGCAATTCCAGAAAACAAGGGGTGAATCTGCAGCACCCAGTCTCTTTGTGGCACCCGGTATCTCAGACACTGCGTTTCAAAATCTGATAGGAAACTGTCGATTTTGTCTGTGCCACAGACAAACTTGTTGAAACTGTGGTGATTAACTTGATGTAAATCAAGCCCACCGTTGACCAAGTGAGAGTGAGGGGACAGTTGTCCATGTAGAACTGCAAGCATGCAAATTCGCTCTTCAGCTGTAGCTCCTTCCCCCCATGGGGCAAGAAGTGCTGTGAATCCAAGGTTAGCAAGTCCCGAAGCCACAGGGACTCCCGGCATGATAGGGACAATTCCTCCCATATCCCCCAGACTCAGTTCTTCACCATTATCCCGGTGAGCACCCTCTCCCTCCCCTTGTCCATCTCCCTCTGGGGCTGGATCAGCCTCCTGTGCCCCGGGTTGAAGTGTATTCACTGTGGCTGCAGTTATGGCTCCATAACCGCAGGATAAGCAATGCCTGCTTCATGTCTCTCCGAATCCTCCTCCAGTACCACCTTTGACCGGCCAGCCATCGGTAGTCCATAACTTTCACACTGGACAACAATCCGGGCACGATCCCAAGTCCTGAATCGTCCTGCTCACCTGTCCATGTTTCACCCGTAGGCAAAAAGCTATGGGAACAAAAGGGTGACTGTATTTCTTGCGCTTTTGTAAGTTGTGTGTATGCTACCTTTTGCTTTAGGAGCTCGCAATGTTTGAGTCTCCCTCTATACTATAGCACCCCTCGGATACTATATCATAGGCTGAATCAGATCCCGCCACTGCCACCAGAAAAAAAAGGCTGTCACGGGAGACCAGAACTTTTAACACCAAAATTACCCAGATCCTTTGATTGAGCAAAGCAAGAGATAAAATAAATTGTAATTTATTTACACAATGAATATACACAGCTTGATTTACAAAATATTACTAGAATACACTTACTGGGATGGGGCAAAACGAAATTCTCTACTTCCAGAACGAAATCTTTAGAAATCGGGTCTTTAAGCACAATTTCCCAGGGGTGGGTGTGGTGCCAACGCAAAGCCGCAAAAACAGTCTTTGGATAGGGGCACCGCTCGCAACCCCGATTTCTCCGCTGATACTGCTTGCTTCGTTCTACCCCAGTAGAATTGATTTGGAAATCTTTAGTTCGTACGAACTTTTGAGCTGGATACAAATCTTGGTAACGATGTTATACTTTTTGTACCGCACGATGAATCTAATCTAATCTCCTGATCGGCTGCAGGGATTTTTAAACACTAAAAAACCCTATCTCTATGCTCTGCAGCCAATCGCTGCGTGGGAACAAAACAACCCACCTATCCCCAGGTCTTGTCAGTAACGCCCAGCACCGGGCAGGGGCTTCATAGTATGCCAAGGGCATGCGCAAACGTCGCACCTTCATTGCTTAGCATACCAAACCAAGCCCCCTTCCCCGGCACCAGGTTGTCTACTCCACCCGGACATCTAGACATCTGCTAGGATGCCAGTACTTATTTTTCCTCCGCCCAGCTTAACATCTTTAACTGTCGGAACCTTTTTAACTCTGGACTTTTCAGACATCCTGGGACCATGTCAGCAGGATGTTGTGGCGATGAGAGGGTTAATCAGGCCATTAATAAAGGCATTATACCCAGCGGATTAACCCTAAATTGCATTGGGAGTCAAGGGGTTAAACGTACTGATGCAGCGACCGTTATTCGAACAGTTCACGCGTCATGTACATCGGAATCCCAATTTGAAACCGCGTGATGAATTCCAGCCTAAGATGTGAGCGCGCGAATGTAGAAAAACGAATTTTAGTGTTCTGGCTTTTAAAAACATGAAATTGACACAGTAGCACAGTAGCACAGTACTGTACACATTACAATTCATCCATTTTATTGCAAACGAAGAAACAGAATCCATGAAATTCAAACAAAACATCCGCGATAAGCGCGGGTGCCTGGGGCGATTGGCCGCGTTCATGCTGCGTGGGGAACAGCAGAGAATTCAAAATCGGTGCCGTGATGTGTTCGAATAATGGCTGCTGCGTCAGTATGTGCATTACCCTGATGTGTTTTCCCCTGCACCACCTTTATTGTGCCCATTTTGCAGTCTATTCCCTGACTGCGGTAAAAGGAATAAATACAAACTGTGCTGTTAGCATTTCAGACACAAGATGGCGTTGTGAGCGCTGAACCAAGCGCTGATTGAAGATGCATGGGTTTGTATGGGAGAGCCGCTTTGAAAATAGGTATCCATTTCCAAGCACTAGACCTCGCAACCGCAAGGTCAATTGAATAAGTGGTTTGCGGTTAAACTGAAGTGGATTCTGTCAAAATGTATCTCTCATCGTGTTAGCGTCTTAACTTGAAAGGGAGAAGTCTATTGATGTGGGAACTAGGTTAACCACGGAAACCACAATAGAGACCTTTCAATTAAGTACGCTAACTTGCGAACCGAGTGGGCTAGCACTCTAATTTTTGGAGTGCAGCTCTGAATTAAGAAACCATGCACCCACTTATACAGCTTATTCCCGTAGCACAAGCAGAACATATTGTTTTAATAAACTGAATTACACTTAGTTTTAAATGTACAGTCAGGGAAAAACTTTTTCTGTAAGCCCGGGAAAAATCCTTTTGTATGTAAATATGCTAAGGGTGAATGAGCTGAGGGTATTTTCCTCCAGGGTTGAAAAGCCTCAGAGATTCAAAGTTTGAAAATGGCCGGGAAGTTGCTGAGTGCCAGATCCTGGTACTCAGCATGAGCCATTCACACTTTGGGACCAAACCACAGATTGAGAGTCACCAGGTCAGGGATGGACCCCCGGTATGGTAAACCACATAGGTGTCAGGCTGACACATGCGCTTTGCAAACCGGAAAGCTCTTTTTGTCCGTTCTGCAAACTCCGGGCAAATCAGGGATTGGTGGGTTAAATATTCCCATGGAGGGGATTGGGCACACATGTTAGAGATAGGACTGTGAACCCTATAAACCTGATTGCCTAGCTATCCACTTTGTGATTCATGACTTATTCAAGCTTTGCTCAAGATTCCGTTCAAGTACAGCGGTAGCGGTTCCAGAACACAAGGGGTTAACAACATCATAACTAAGAATTTACCCCTACTTCAGGAATTTGTTAGCCCTGGAGACTCCCGAACGAATTCTAACGAATGAGAAGGAACTTCTTTCATTTGGCGGAAATATTAGGTTGGCAACTTGCGACCTAGCCAAAATTACTTTAAACCAAAGACTTGATTTCTTCAGCTTTCATTCAAAGGACAATTTATGTTGTTTCCACATCCCAGTAAGTGTGTATTAAGGGTATTCTGAGGTTGTCGTGTGTTTGTCTATCAAGGAAATAAATGACAATTTATTTTGCTCGCCTTGTTGTGTTCAATCGAGAATCCCAAAAATATAAAAGTGTTAATAAGTGCTGGTCCACCGTGACATATCTTACAAGTCCGGGGCTAAATTATGCATGACTCACTCACAGGAATTCCCTGCTAAGAATCGTTAAAGTATGGTTCTTATAATTAAGTGTTTCCACTGTTCCTGCTGCCTGAATGAAAACGCCCGCCGACTATAATTTTAGCACAATTAAAAGAGGGGGGACTTTCATTCATCAATTTTTATAAAACTTAATACAAATTGCAGCATAACCTTTTTTCTGGTTTTACCCCAGCAGCGCTTACAGCAAAACTCAGCGCTCCAGGCCGTTCCTAGTCAAAGCTAGCTATATGCTATGTGTTATACTGCAAGCTGCTTTGTTTTAAAACCTTTTTTACTTTGCACGGTTACAGGGAAAGCTGTACGATATTAATATTGTCCCCTTATACCTAGTGTGACACACACAGACATTGGTAATACATTTCCAGTGTTGCAGCCACTATTGGGGCGCAGAGCTAGCACTCTATAATCCCCCAATATGACTCAGGGGCACCCAACCAGGCATAATACCTTTATTTATTGGCCTGGGTACCTCCTCACCATCACACTCAGGTTCACAGTGTATGAGGAATATGGCTAGTGGGAATAAAAGTATATAGCCCCATTCTACCCCTCATAGCCCAAAAGACTTGGACAAAGTAAAAAGTGTAAAAGTATATTTTTATTAAACTGAGATGTTTGTAAATGCATTATACTTATAAGCTGGGACTTTAAAAGATGGTACTCTGAGAGTGGCTAGTGGTCTACCAATTTGTGTTTCCACTGAGGCTGCCCTAGGTCTGTATTTCAAAGTCACAGATGCTGAAAGAAGTTGAAGCCATTTGGGCAGCATGGTTAGGTGGATTACCCTCGTCCGGGAAACAATGCCAGCCATCGCGGCCAGCATTTGCCTTCCCAGACTTGGGACCTAACTAAGCGGGTGACTTCTGAATAACAAGTGGCTAGGGTGACAAACTCATGCATGTCCTCATTGCATTCAGAAGACCCACTTACCCAGCTTTTGAAGAATTGGCAACCCTCTGATTGGCTGGTTGTAAAGTTCCCAGGCTCGGATTGGTTGTAGTATTTCATGAATGAAACTGAAGTACTATAAGAAACCCAGCAGCCAATCCGGACCTCAGATTCTAAGAGCCAAGACAGCAGCGGAAAATTTGAAATCACCAAAAGATGCTCTTGGAGAAATAGACGCGCGGCGGCTTCAGAAATTTAAAGGCAAGCAATTTTCTAATTCCCAGTTTTCGGAGCCAAGTTCTGAAAAGAGAATGTAGCAGTCATGGCTGGAACTACACACTGAAAAGAGTACCAGGACGTTTGGTGCTTTCTCCCGGTAAGGGATTTTGTTATCTCTGGAAGAGATACAGTGGTGGTGTCTGGTAACGCATGCCGAATTCAGTTCCAGGACCTTTTCAGGTAACTCCCAGTCAATCTAAAAACTTGGTTTTCTGTGCTATTTCAACTAGGAGAGGTTAGTTTTGTAGCCCAGACCCCAAGTAAGTGTGTTTTCTTCTGCATATAGTAATCCATTGTGTGTATGTCTGTTTCTAAGGAATAAATCACAATTTGTTTTACTTCTCGGTTTTGCTCAGTGATATGATCCCGGTATAAAGTGTAAATTTCTGATCTCCCGTGACAGGGGATAACTAGGCTATCTAATAATGGTTAATGCCTCTGGTTACCCCTGAAACCGGGGGGTCCCTGGTAGCTATATAACCACCATAAGCCAGGGACTATGGATAATACATGATGAAAATAAAGTGACCTTTGTTTTTTTCTGTTTTCATGTTCCCTTGGCCCTAGAAAAGTGAGATTTCTTGTGTGTCAGTTTTAGGGGGGATATTTGGGTAGAAATACAATTATTTTGTTTGCAGGAGTTCGGGGGCTGAAGTTACCGGTAGTCCTTTAATTCTCCCTGGTGAGCAGGCATGATTTGCCGGTACGCTGGGTGAATTACACCAGGGCAAACCAGTGTCACCCTGACTCCTGGATTTCGAGCCCAAATATCCCAAATCCATATCCTGTATAAGTATAAGGTTCCCCAATGTGTATACTTTATTAAAATGTAATTTAGAAGGTTTTAGACATTTGCTTTTAGACTCTATAGTCTGCCAGGGCATCAGCATAGACGCCTGCATGTCTGTATAGAGTCCGTAGTTAAAAGAGGAAAGGATGTCCAGAGGTGAGAAGACTGTTTGTTGGGCGAGAAAGGGTCGAATTGCCAAGTCCTGAGAACAAAGGGCACCCTGTGGGGACACCTTTGTATCTGCCTGACTTGGTGGAGCGTGCCCAGTGGGTGACAATGTTAGCTGGGGGAGATACAGCGCGTAGGCACTTCTCTCATTGGCAGCTCTTGGATTATCAGGACTAGGTCCCGGCAAGGATTTTCTGCTTAATCTCGGTGTCTGGAACACGGTTCCGATCAGGGTAAGCCCTTGCAAGCGAGCGCCCTGCACCTAGGAAAGACTAGATCTCATACCCCAGACCACAGTAAGTGTGCATATTTCTGTTTTTTGTGTTTTGTTGTATTTCTGAGGTTTTATTTCACTGCCTTGTTTTGCCTGTTGAATGATCCCAAAAAAAAAAATGTGTTAAAAGACCTTGGGGCTTATGCAGAGAGGTACCTTACAGAAAGGCTGAAATTCGCCGCAGGATTGGCAATAAATTTGGTCCTATGCAGAGTACTCCGTTAGCGCGGTGTGCTTTAAATTGCTATTTAGGCGAGTTTCACTTAGCGTGAAACTCGCCATGTAATGGCGCGCTGCATTTGCCCACAATACAGCCAACTTTTGTTGGCGGGCAAAATTTCCTCTGAAAGCGCCATTTAGTAGCTCCGATTGGCGCGTACATGCGCATCGGAGCTACTGCAATCTTGCGTGTTTCAACATTGGTGAAATCACGCTTCTCGCCACACGTCTGGCGAATTTGAATTGCCCGCCATGGTCTCGCCAGGACCAGCTTCTCGCCTGCGTATTTTCGCCAAAAGATGGCGCTATTTCCATTCTCTATGCTCTCTGCATAAGCCTGCTTGTCTACTGTGATAAATATTATACAGTATAATAAATGATCTTAACTGCCATGGAAAATTGCTGGCACGCAACATAAGAAGTGTTAGGGCAGAAGTAACATTATGAACATATACATAATAACATTTGCAGAAACAATAAAACCTTGTCCTAAAGAAGGTATAATTAACCAAAAGGATTTTTCTCGATACATTTAAAGCAATGTTGTGCCCCAGAATCGAGTCCTTTTGCCTTGAGGTATAGGCCCCATTGAACCCAAACCCTACCAGCCACAAAACTAGGCACAACAGTTATAATATAAAGTAATCCTTTCTTTTTTCCCTTCAATATATCTGCTGCTTTCCCTATATTGCTCCAGATTGCAGCCATTAGATATGTGGATGATGTATTTAAAGAGCCCATTAAGACAATATTTGGGTCAACGTGGTGGAAATTGCATAATTCTTATTTTTCGCCTCTTTCAACCAATGTATCAAGAATGCTGCCCCAGTTTTTAACCAATGTATCAAGAATGCTGCCCCAGTTTTTAAGATATATCAGATTTTGCGCCTTTGTGCGTCACTTTTCTCCTTTCAATCTGTGGCAAAAACTCCACCAGGTCTAAGTTGATGTTAACCTTCTTGCTTTAAAATCTGCGTCTTACACTAGAATCAAGTTTGCTTCATGTGATGCACTTGTGGAGCAAAATTAGTGCAGTGCATTGTAACGGTGAAGGGGTTAACCAGGCTCACGAATAAATGTTTAGCCCACTTGGTTACCCCTGATCATGTGATGAGGTCCTAGCATGTCAGTTCTTGGACACAGATGTCCTCAATGCATTACTGTGACTATGTGCAAATTATGTGACATTAAAGATTTCTGTGTGTTTTGCCTTTCCTGGGATGCTGGGATTGGGAGATTTCTAGGCTGTAAGTTTCAGGGTGGGTTTGTCGGAGAAAGTCTTTACAGAATGTGTCTATGTATCAGGTTTCCGGAGCTATAGGATACCCCAAAAGTTGGATCCGGGAATCGAGTGAGATTCTTGGATATAGCCAAGCAAATTACTCCGGTCAAACTCTTACTCTGAAAGCGCTATTAAGACTCACCACCAGGATTCCTGCTACAGCATCTTCCAGACAAGGTAAATGGGCATGAAGGGGTTAATTAATACCTGCATCCATCCAGGGGTCCTTAGTATAACATGGAGTACATAGTATAAGGGGGGCACCCAGATATATGCCCAGGTACCCTGAACCTGGAATAGGGGTTCAGGGGGTGCTCCAGATATGTGATAAAGCTGAGCAGGATGTATTGTGTGAACTAAGGGGGCAATGCACTAAGCTCAATGGCTTTGCGTTCTGATTTTGCAAAAAAGCAGGTTCGTTAAAAAGTGAGGCCGGGGCCGCGATTCACTAAGGCCTTGGGCCCATTTTTCAACGTACCTGCTCAAAATAGCTCAGAACAGCCACAGCGTACGTGATGCTTTTTTCCCCCCTGCTAGCGTTCTTAACCTTTACGTACGCTAGCTGATAGAAAAAAAAGCCGCATGTAACATATGCATGGAGATTTGCCATCTCCATGCAAGACTGTTACAGGCGATCGTAAACTAAATAAATACATTTTAATAATAGTGTACATGAGCATGGGGTCTCAGGACGTGAACCGCATTGGTTTCAGGTCCGTGGACCCCCTACTTCAGGAGATATAGGCCCCGTTATGGGGTGCCGATATCCCCTGCACTTTAAAGCTCTCGCGTCACGTGACCGGGACATTTAAATTCTGCAATGGATATCGGCACCCCATAAAGGGGCCTATATCTCCTGAAGTAGGGGGTCCCCGAGGCTGAAACCAATGCGGTTCAGCTCAGGAGACCCCCTGCACATCTACACTAATATTAAAACACACATAACAATAGACAATAATTCATTAACGTAGCGGCTATCCGCTATGGTAATGAAGCTGCTTTAATGTATTTTTAATAATAGTGTGCAGGAGCAGCAGGTCCCTTGTGCTGAACCGCATTGATTTCTGCCTCAGAGACCCCCTGCTTCCTGAGTTACAGGCCCCGGTATGGGGCATCGGGTGCCAGTGTCGCCGCCATCTTTATAGCGTCCAAGACGCAACGTGGGCTCTATAAAGAGGGCGTCCACACTGGCACCGATGCCCCAAACCGGGGCCTGTAACTCGGGAAGCAGGGTGTCTCTGAGGCAGAAATCAATGCGGTTCAGCTCAGGGGACTCCCTGCTCCTGTACACTATTATTAAAATTTACATTTATGCAGCTTCATTACCTTAGCGGATAGCCGCTAAGGCAATGAAGGGGTTAAAACAAATTAGCATGTTTATTGGGGACAATTGCCCCAAATAAACAACACACATCCCTCCCGCCCCCTAACACATACAGTACTGTAATGGGCAAAATTACTATTATCCACATATGGATAATAATGCATTTGCCCATTTTAAATACATATAAATTACAATAAATACAGTGAATATATATGGCACTTACCTTTTACAGGCACCCACGATGAAGGCCGTCTTCATCCTCATCTTCATCCTGCCCATGCCCCTCAGGTTCTGCAAAACATGCACAACAATCACAATAGCCAATGTAATGTCCCCTAACCCCTTAATTACAATAGCGGTTATTAACCGCTACAGTCATAAGGGGTTAACCCACCCTCACCCACCACTCGGGAGACCTACATACCCTCCCTACTAACCCCCCACCCCGTGAGGCCTAACCACCCTTACCCACTACCCAGCTGGGAGGCCTACCCACATACCCTTGGGGCCAATATCCCCTCCCCCCATCCCCTGTACCCACAATAAAAACAATACACTGCCCCACAATAAACATCATTCTATTTATTAAATACATAACCCACCCCCTGTGCCCCCCCCAAAATACATGATTTATTCTTTTACATACAGGGTTCATACCCCAGGCCCACGTGAATCCCCGGTGGGCCTGACGGGTCACCTCACAGACCTACAGGTTACCAGCAACTTGTTTCATACAGGTTCTGGAGGCCTGTTGGTGGGTCCCTCCAGGCACCATGGCCCACCAGGTGGTCTCCGCGGGTCACCGTGGGCCCCAATTGTGTCCCCACGGTAGGCCCGCAGATGTCTGGGGGCCCCGGGTCAGACCCACAGGTGTCTGAGGGGCCTTGGGTGGTTCCCATGGGGGTCTGGGGACCCACGGGTGGGCACTACGGGTCCGCGGTGCCCCCACAGATGTGTGGCCACCGGTTCTTCCCCGCACACTACGGGTCCGCGGTGCCCCCACAGATGTGGGCCCACCGGTTCTTCCCCGCAGGTGTCCCCCGTGGACCACACAGCCTGGTACCCGTGAGATACCCGAGGATACCTCAGGTGGTCTCCAGAAGTCTCTCGCAGACCAAAGGAACAAACCGTGTATGTAAAAAAATTAAACCGGACCTATACATTAAATACATACATCCACCCCCCCCAACACATACAGTACAATAATGTGCAAAATAACTATTATCCAGATATGGATAATATATTATTTGCCCATTATGAAACACATAAAACATGCATAAATCAAAACATGAATTCTTAATCTTAAAATCACCACATTGCATGTTAAAATAAATCCTGCAGCAATTGTAAATATAAACCAACAAACCAGCAGCTACACAAATGTATATGAAATGTCACACAATTGCATTGAGCGTGTACATGATGCAATTAATCTGTGCATCATGTAACACTATGCAAAATATATGTAACAATAAAATACACTATGAACAATGTCCCCTAACCCCCAATGCCATCCTGAAAATCAAATAGAAATTAAGCAACATCAATACAATTAGCATCAATCAATTAATCCATTTCCTCAAACAATTACAGGTAAACCCCATTATAGCGTGGTCCTCGGGGGCCACCCGATCCAACCGCGCTAGACCCGGGTCGCGCTAATTTTAAAAAAAATGGCCGTTGCGCGCCTGATCGGGAGGGAGGGAGGTAGTTAGGAGGGTGGGAAGGAAGAAGTGGCCGGAAGCCCTACATGTCCCCTAGCAATGGCGAGTCCAGCTGCAACCTGCTCCTTACCTCCCACCACCGGCATCCATTTCCTCCCCCCCCAGGCTCCCACACCACGCTGCCCTCCGAGTCCCAGGCAGCGCATTTTTTTTTTGCTGTGCACGGTGAGCGGGCGGCGCGAGAGGCATTGTGGAAACCATGGACCCATCTAGCCACAGTCTAGTGCTACTTCAGCAGCTGAATATGCAGCGGGAGTTTCGTTTCCTTTGCGACTGCACAGTTGCTATTGGGGATATGTATTTTAAAGCACACCGATCAGTACGTGCAGCCTTTTCAAACTACTTCCGGATGATCTTCATCCACCAATCCAGTGACTCAATCCAGTCCTCACTCACCCCCCCTCCTCCCAACACCCCCCCCTCCTCCCGACACCCCCCCTCCTCCTGACACCCCCCTCCTCCTGATGTCAGCTCCGCTCCGATCTCAGCAGCCGACACCAAAGGTAGGGAGGGGGACTGGGAGGTGTGGTGTAGTGTGCTGTGAGTGCTGAGAGAGTGTGCTGTCAGTACTGTGTGCTGTGAGAGCTGTGTGCTGTGAGTGTGTGCTGTGAGTGCTGTGTGCTGTGAGAGTGTGCTGTGAGTGCTGTGTGCTGTGAGAGCTGAGTGCTGTGAGTGTGCTGTGAGTGCTGTGTGCTGTGAGTTTGCTGTGTGCTGTGAGAGTGTGCTGTGAGAGTGTGTGCAGTGAGAGTGTGCTGTGAGAGTGTGTGCTGTGAGCAGTGTGCAGTGTTTGAAAAAATTTTTTATTTTTTTTTGAGGCGCATGCACGACAACGGACTGAATGGCTGCTTGATCATTCAGCTTCGTTTCTAGCCGACACAAATTAATTAATAAATACATCCAAACCTGGCGGATTTCGCCGAAATTTGACCACAACGTACCCGGACACCTCCAGGATGTCTAAAGGGACAAGATCGAAGCGCCCCTCCACAGTAATGACTGACTATTACAGCAAAGGAGATCAGCCATGCGCCCGCAGCCATGAGGGCCCCCCGCCAAGCGGGTCCGACTCAGAGGCAGAGAGGGATGAAGATAGCGGGAACAGAATTATGCGGAGGCGCGATATGCAGGAGTTCTGCACTGATATTAAAAGATGCCTGCAGGCTGAAGTGGCGTCCCTGAGAGCGGACATCAGCAGCATTGGCGACAGAACAGACACCCTGGAGAGGAAGCTGGACACCACAGTAAAGTCCCTCCATAAAACTGACAAACAACTAGCCCAGGTAAAGGACTCTATCCAAGACCTCTTAGACAAACAAGAAGATGCTGAAAACCGAGAGCGTCGGAATAACGTGAGAATTAGAGGGGTCTCCGAAGAAGAACCTGACCCGGAGGATTTCGTGGGCCGGTGGCTAACCCAATTGATGCCGGACAGGACGGCCCAAGAGTTGCATCTGGACCGGTGTCACAGAGCCCTGAGATCCAGGCCGCAGCCGGGAGACCCCCCACGGGATATCATCGCCCGCTTCCATTATTTTAAAATAAAAGAACTATTTACCCAGCTGACCCGCAATAATCCATCTTTTGAATCGCACAAAATTCAAGTTTTCCAAGACATCTCCCCCACCACACTATTAAAAAGAAAACAACTTACCCCAATTACTAAAATCCTCTGAGATGAAGGGGTTAAATACCGCTGGATCTTCCCCTTTGGGCTTCTTGTGTCCAGAAACGGGGCATCTACGACAATAAAAAAAGCTGAAGATGGCGGAGCCTTCCTCACTAAACTGGGCTTACAGGACAAAATTACAGAGGAGGTGGCGGGAAACAGAACAGCGCCGGATCCAATATGGCGGGAGGCGGGAAGATCCAACAAGAAAAATCATGCCCGCAGTCCACGGTAACTGGACTACTAAAGAGACTGGGTTCCCTCATAGTTATTGCTGACCCCCCTCCCTACCCCCCGCTTTCTGTTCGCTAAAACAGTACCCGCAGCAGTCCCGCTGAGACCCCTGTACAGCTAAACCCCCCCACGGCATCCCCCCCCCAGAGCCCAGAAGAGACAAGGCCCTTTGGTCCGGCTGCAACATCTACCTGATCCCCCGACGGCAGCGGAGAGAGACTGGCATCCATCTTGAATCAGCTCCGGTGCCCAACTGAGGAGGTGCGGCTACGGATGACGTCAACAGGGAGGAGATTGCACCTCGCGCGAGAGGGACGGAGGAGAGATGCCACATCAAAGATGGCGGAGGTCAGGACGGACCGGAAGAGGCGGGACCCGGAAGGCGACCCTGGAGGAGGCCAAGCACTACACGGCGCCGAAAGAGAAAAGGGACACACTTATAGAGCGCACGCAGACGGGGAGGGGCGGGGCCCTAGGAGGGGGGATAAACAAGATAGCACAGAGGGCAACGGAAGCCACCCCACGGGCAGACAACCCACTCACTGACACCCCCGCTCCCGCGGCCGCCCCTGATCCTTGCGCGGACACCCCTGTTGCTCCCACTGGCGTTTCCCTCAATGACACTCCCGCCCCTCTCGCTCTTTGATACCTCTAATCACCGCGCTGATACCCCTACGTCCCCAGATGGCACCCCTCCCGCGGATACCCCTGCGGGCGAGCCCCCTGAGGACATCTCTTAGACATACGGCATACACCCTATTCATGCTGTCACCTCCATAACAGTAATGGGATCCTGCTAAGGAGGGAGGGAGGGAGATAAAGACGGGAACACCCGCTGCAACAGGGGCTTACACAGCAATAGAGAGCGGCAAGGGACAGCAATGAAGGTAGCCATAGGCCATCGGGGGGGCGGGAGGTGGAGGCCCCAATACAGAGCTCTGAGAGGGTAAAGTGGAAATAAGAGGCAAAAACAGACAGGAAGACGGGGGATGTTGGGGGGGAGGGGAAAAAAAAAACAAAAAAAAAAAACGGGTAAATAACCACGGGACTCAGCAGAGGATTGGGGCCTAATAGGCAATGCAAGAGGCAAGTCGGAGGGGGGCTACAGAGGAAGGAGGGTCAAGTTGTTGAAAGTTACTGATAGAAGGTCAGAGTTGTAGGTTACATGCAATTTCTTAAGTATGCAGGTTGTTTATAGGTCAGGTTTGGACTAACAAAGTTACTAGTTCATCGGCTGAGACGGCGGTCCTACAGTCGTCATGCGTGTCTACCCTTGGGATGGGGCAGTTGCCCTAGAACCCGAGGAAGTCCTGGGGACGAGGCGGGGCAACACGGCCCTTTTCAGGAGGAAAAAGATAGAGGGCGTGTTCCAGAGACCCGTAGTCCCACAGGCAAGGGAGAGACGGCGGTCCTATGCCGCTGATCAATCTCCCCAGTTGATGTATGTTGTTTACATGTTTTTTCTTTTCCCTTATGTGTCCCAAGTACCTACTGTGTCCACCCCCCCCACACTGTCTCCTCCACGAATGGCCCCCCGCTGAAGCCCTGCACAGAACTGAGTACTGCAGGAGAACAGAAGCGGCGCCGTAGCGACCCGATACATCCAAGGGCAACACTAGTAAAACAAGGTCAGTTCCCCACAACAACATGCCTCTAACCTTTATACAGTATCTCATAACACTAAGGGTCTAAACTCCCCATGCAAACGAAGGATAGCACTCACTGACTACAAAAAAAAGGGAGCGGACTTCATCCTACTCCAGGAAACGCACTTCAGTACCTCTAGTGCGCCCAAATATTTTGATAAACAATATAATCAAGTATTCCTATCCTCCGCTCCAGAAAAAAAAAGGGGGGTTGCAATCCTAGTCCATAATAGAGTAGGCCTAGTAGTGGATAAGGTAAAGAAAGACCGAGAGGGGAGGTTCCTGATGCTCATAGGGTCCATCAACATGCTCCCCATAACAATAGCCACGCTGTATGCCCCCAACACCCATGAAGCAGAATTCTTTACGAAGACATTCGGCATTATAAAAAAGTTTAGCGAAGGAGCCCTAATCCTAGGCGGGGACTTCAACGTGGCTATGAACACAACCCTAGATCGCTCAGGTCCCCATAAGTGCAGAACCAATCCCCAATCTTCCGCGCTAGCGCAAGGTCTGAAAGACCTTCACCTAATAGATGCATGGAGAGAAAGCCACCCGCTAGAAAAACTCTACACTTTCTACTCACACCCACACGACTCATTCAGTAGAATCGATTACTTCTTTATCTCTAGCAGACTGGTCTCCGCGGTCACCCACACAGGGATCCATGATATTTCATGGTCGGACCATGCACCGATCGAGCTAAGGTGCGCGCAGATAGGGCTGGAAAGGCCAAGAGCAAATTGGAAACTAAATGACTCCCTCCTAAAGATCCCAGACCTTGAGAGAAAAATCAAAGAGGAGATTAAATACTTTTTCAGTGAAAATAAGGACAGCGTTGACTCACACATAACCCTCTGGGAGGCACACAAAGCAACACTGAGGGGGGTTTTGATTAGTATGGGAGCCCGAAAGAAAAAGGAGCGCAACGCAAAAATTATTAAGGTGCAAGCAGAACTAAAACAGCACTGGGAACAACATAGGCGGTCACCTGACGCAGAGACCCTGCGACAAATTAAAGACACCCAGACAAAGCTGAATCTTCTGCTCACCTCCCAGGCTGAGAAAGCGTTAAGTTGGTCAAAGAGAAGATTTTTCGAGAAAGCAAACAAACCAGATACCTTACTAGCCAATATGATTAACTCTAAAACGCACAATTATAGTATCCAAGCGTTACGACGCCAATCAGGGGAAATTACTGCCAACCCCAAGCAAATTGTACGGGAATTTAAAGATTTGTATGCAAAATTATATGACGGGGATAAAGTAAACAGATCACCAGCGAACAAGGTGGCCCTGGAGAATTTTCTAGCAAGTTCAAATATACCATGTTTGAGCGAGGTGGACAGAGAGGTGATGGGCAGAGATTTTACAATGGAGGAATTAGCGGAGGTTATGAAAAACCTGAAACCCTCTAAAGCCCCGGGCCCAGACGGGTACTCGAATCTTTACTACAAAAAGTTTAGGAAACAATTGGCCCCTTACTTACTACGTATGTTTAACCAAGTGTTGAACGGATCCCCATTCCCGAGCCAAATGCTCCAAGCGTCCATCTCAGTAATACACAAGACAGGGAAAGACCCGCAGGACTGTAAGAGCTACAGGCCTATATCCCTCATTAATTCGGACATCAAAATCTATTCCAAATTACTGGCCAATAGAGTGAGTCTAATCCTACCCAGACTGGTGCACCCAGATCAAGTCGGGTTTATCCAGGGTCGACAAGCATCGGATAATACCCGACGAATTATTGATCTGATAGAAATAGCCAATCACAATGATATACCAGTTATGGCGCTCAGTCTGGATGCGGAAAAAGCGTTTGATAGGATAGACTGGCCATACCTGGAGGCCACGCTTGGAGCGTTCGGAATGGGCAACAAATTAATAAAAGCTATATTTGCGCTATATTCGACCCCGTCGGCAAGGGTGACCCACCAGGGATTCGCTTCAGACCCCTTTCAAATTAAGAGCGGTACGCGACAGGGATGCCCGCTCTCCCCCCTCCTCTTTGCACTGTGTATGGAGCCGTTGGCGGCCCAGATCCGGGATAGCAAAGATATTTCAGGTATTGCCATCGGAAACCAGACGCATAAGGTGGCACTCTATGCGGATGACGTGTTCCTGACAGTATCCAGGCCCCTTACCTCTCTGCCGAACCTGTTCGAGGTATTGGGACGGTTCAACAGGGTCTCCGGGTTCAAGATAAATCAGAGCAAATCGGAGGCCATTAACATAAATCTCCCCAAACACGTAGAAAAATTAATTGCCCTTAACTTCAATTTCCGCTGGCAGAAGCAACAAATCAAATATCTGGGAGTCAATATCACAAGGACATATAATACCATCGGCCAAGCCAACTACCCGCAACTGATGCGGACCCTGAGAGAGGATCTCCATAAGTGGGCTAAAAACAAGATCTCATGGATTGGCAAAATCCACTGCGTAAAAATGAATCTGCTCCCTCGCCTTTTGTATCTTTTTCAAACGCTCCCAGTGCCGTTAAATTTGAAGGAAACTCTCTCCCTCCAAATTGAGATAGATAAGTTTATCTGGGGAGGCAAAAAGGCGAGAGTGAGCAAAAAGATAATGCGCACACAAACAGGGGCGGGAGGACTAGCGGTACCTTGTTTGTTATCATACTACCGAGCGGCTCAATTATGTCAAATTGTGCAATGGCACACTAACCCCGACTCTAAAAGATGGGTCGCGGTAGAACGAGAGGCATGCTCCCCATTGGTACTCGAGCATCTGATCTGGTACCCCAAGAAGGTGCGCAATAGCACCAAACTGCCGTTATCCTCAATGACCAACTCGCTATCTATCTGGGCAGGCGCCAGGCTTAAGTGTGGCCTGACTAGCAGGGCATCGGGTATGACACCAATTTGGAATAACCCCCTCTTTGCTCCGGGCCAATCTAGCACAAACTTCTCTATCTGGAAACAAAACAATATAAAGCGTTTGGTGGATCTGGAGGGGAGACAAGGCATAAATTTTTTCGAATTAGTCAAATCCGACCACCATATTCCTAATGCCGAGATCTTTAGGTACCTCCAGATCAGGGCGTTCTATCAAAAAGTTCAGCCAAAGTCCCCTATGTCAAACTTCGAAAAGCTCTGTCGATCAGGGACATCCACGGTGAGACTTACATCGCAGATGTATAAGGAGGTAACCGGTTCTAGCAAGACAGTGAAGGAAAAAAACAGATATATGACCCAATGGGAAACAGACCTAGGTGAGGAGCTAGAGGTAGATGACTGGACCAAGATAGTGACGGCAACCTCTAAAAGCTCCATGTGTACAACCTTAAGGGAGAATGCATATAAGGTAATGATGCGCTGGTACCACACTCCCGCTAAATTAGCCAAATTTCTGCCCAGTTACTCCCCATTGTGTCCAAGACAATGTGGACAGCAGGCAGACTTGTTGCACATGCTGTGGTCCTGCCCCAAAATCGTCCCAGTCTGGGACTCAATTAAAGACTGGTTGAACATAATTACAGGTAAACCCGTCCCATTAGACCCATGGCTGTTCCTCCTGAACAGGCCAGCAACCGGGTTCACTAAAGGCGAAAACAAACTGATAGCTCACTTTGCTATGGCGATGAGGGGGGAGACTGCAGCACGATGGAAACAAAACATAATCCCTTCAATTTCAAACATTAGACATAGAATTTGGACGTTATGCCAGATGGAAATGCTAACAAGCTTAGTCAATGACACTGGCGAAAATTTTGAAAAAGTATGGGCACCATGGTTAGCCCAGAAAGATATCCGGGGAGTGGAGAGGTCCTCAATTTGGCTTTAATAGGAACAAATGCGTTCTCCCTTGAGGGAGTGCTTATTGACGGAACCTACAACACACTAGGATAGAGACGCCCACCCCCCCCCCACCCCATCACCCCGTAGGACCAAGAAGGGACACACAAGACAATGAGAGAGACAAATCAGTTACGAACCGGACGTCCTACGGGGTACGCAGAAAGTCCTCAGACGCAGAGAACCAGTATGGGGGAGGCAGAAGCGGACCCACGGAAGGAGATCCCCCTAACCCCCATACTCCCCCCCCCCCTCCCCTTTCTCGCTTCCCCTTTTCCACCCCCCTTGTCTGTCCCCCCCCCCCCCCTCCCCGGGTCCTAACCGGAGATCCCCCCCCCCCAGTATGTCTGTCGGTCTTCCCAGTTTGTCCAAAGACGTCCACCAATTTACAGAAGAATTGTCACATGCAGTAAACTGTCACGGTACGCGGCTGAGAGATTATCTACTGTATGTATATTATGTACTGAACAAAATAAAAAAATTTAAGTTGAAAAAAAAAAAAAAAAAAAAAAAATTTTTTAAACGGGAGCCACGTGAAAACCGCGTTATAACCGATTTCGCGTTTTAATGGGTCGCGCTATAACGGGGTTTACCTGTACAATACAATACAAATCAATTATACAATTCCCTATTCAATTCCTAAAGCCAAACCATTGCCAAAAGAATTCTAATTTAAAGTAACCACCATCATTCTAATCTAACTACCAGAAATAAGCCATTACAAATAACCTGTAACTAAATACAAATTACATTATTCACAACAATGACAAAATAAAGCTGATAAATACATTAGCCATACATGAAAAGAACATAAACATTAGCAAAACAATCAATTATTATCCATCTATATCTATACATATAGATAGATAAACATAACATACAGGGGCAATAATAGAGCATAAAATACAATGCATTTACATATAAAAATCACATAGAATACACCCATTCAGTGTCCATGAATGTATGTATATACATAGATACATTCACGGCATTAAATGGGACAGAAAAAATAAAAGACATGAATCAAAAATCCAAAAAACCTGTAAAAGTAAAAATAATAAACTTTTCTTTTGTTAACTCACTATTAGATGCCCACTCACCGAAATCCAGGCGACCCGGTAGCACTGGAACCAATCCACAGGTAACCATAAAATAATAAACCCTTACAATCCACGTCTGTGTATTTTTTCTTCTATTTGTAATCCTTCCCGTCTGTCTTGGGGTCTTCTTTTCTTCTTTGGGGTCTTCTCCGTCTTCTTCCGTCTTCTTCTGTCTTCTTCCGCCATGCCCTTCTTTTCTTCTTAGGAGGGGAGGTGTTCCCTCCTCGGCGACTGGCTTCAAAATGAGGCGACATAGGCTTTTATAGGCCTATGACGTCACATTTTGGTCAAATGTTTCCCACGGTCCTGATTGGGCCGTGAAAAACATGTGATTTGGCCGGGGGAAAAAAATGATGACGTAATTTAAAGGCAATGAAAGCACAGCCAATCAGAATGGCCGAGTTTCAATTGCCTTTAAGATGACGTCATCAAAAGAAAGATGGTCGGCGACACATGGTATGGTAGCCAATCAGAGCGTGGGAACTCCATCCCAACTCTGATTGGCTCTAGTAGAACATGTGACAGAGGCTTGGGGGAGAACGGATGTGACGTCATTGAAAGCCTGTCACATGGTACATGGAACCACCCGAGGCCCCTCAGACACTTGTGGGTCTGACCCGGGGCCACCAGACATCTGCAGGCCTACCATGGGGACCCAATTGTGGCCCACAGTGACCCGCGGAGAACACCTAGTGGGCCATGGTGCCTGGTGGGACCCACCATCAGGCCTCCAGAGCCTCTATGAAACAAGTTGCTGGTAACCTGTAGGTCTGTGAGGTGACCCGTCAGGCCCACCGGGGACTCACGTGGGCCTGGGGTATGAACCCTGTAAGTAAAATAATAAATCATGTATTTATGGGGGGGCACAGGGGGTGGGTTATGTATTTAATAAATAGAATGATGTTTATTGTGGGGCAGTGTATTGTTTTTAATGTGGGTACTGTGGGTGGGGGGAGGAGGTATTGGCCCCAAGGGTATGTGGGTAGGCCTCCCGGCTGGGTAGTGGGTGAGGGTGGTTAGGCCTCACGGGGTGGGGTGTTAGTGGTGGAGGGTATGTAGGCCTCCCGAATGGTGGGTGAGGGTGGGTTTACCCCTTAATGACTGTTGCGGTTAATAACCGCTATGGTGATTAAGGGGTTAGGGGACATTACATTCGCTATTGTGATTGTTGTGCATGTTTTGCAGCACCGGAGGGGCATGAGCTGGATGAAGATGAGGATGAAGACGGCCTTCATCGTGGGTGCCTGTAAAAGGTAAGTGTCATATATATTGACTGTATTTATTGTAATTTATATGTATTTAAAATGGTCAAATGCATTATTATCTATATGTGGATAATAGTAATTTTGCCCATTACTGTATAGTTTGTGTTAGGCGGGTGTATTTAGTTATAAATATTTTTTATTATTTTTGGAGGCGCAACATTGGTACCGCAGGCCTTCGGGTACCCCGGGACTCCCGCGGGGACCCCGCTTGGTGAGCCGGGGACCCCCACCCTCAGACCCCCGCAGGGTCAGCCAGGGACACCCGTGCGACCCCAGGGCTCCCTCGGAGACCCCCGCGGGGTAAGCCGGGGACACCCACCGGCCTGTGTATGGGTTTTGCGCATGCAAAAATGAAAAGCAATATTTTTTTCTAAGTAAAGCTTTTTTTGCGTCTACTCTGACCTGACGTGTTCTGATCAATGCAACTTTCGTGTACGCTAAGGTTGCGTTGCTTAGTGCATCCCGCCTAAGGGCAGAATTTAATGCAAACAGGGTTACGAACGAGCAAATTTGGACTTAGAAAAAATTCCAGAAAAAAGTCAGTTTTAGAGCGCAAAGTGCCTGTTTGCGTTGCTTAGTGCATTGGGTTGAGCTCAAAATCACGTTCTAAGAGCACTTTGCACTGTAAAAGTGACTTATCGGAGCTTAGTGCATGACCCCCTAAGTTTTAAAAGATATTACTAAAGTTTATCAAGAATGAGGCTAGTGAGTGTAGGCAAGTTATACTCTCACTCCATCCCTGACACCAGAATAGTAAAGTATATATTTCCTCACACAAAAAACAGGACACAGTACATTTTATTAAAATAATTATATTTAATAGGTATACAGTTTGTACTGATAACCTGTAAATGAACTGTGGTATTTCCAAGTCATGGATTCCGGGCAACCAGATGGCTATCAAGCTTGGTGCATATTGGTCTATGCGGAGTCAGGGCTTGAAAGCCTCAGGGATGCCAAGGTGTTAGAAAAGGAGGGGTACTGCAGTTCTGCTTGATTACCCACATCCTGGGCTAACACGGGGCAATCCAGCCACCATTTGCCAGAACCCAGACTATGTGGAGCCTGGACAGCGGGTGGGCTCAGTATGCAAAGAGGCAGAGGTGCCAGGTTGGCGCATGCCCCTTTACAGACTGAAAAAGGGTGCCCTCCTGGCTTAATAATACCAGCAAATCGGTGATTGGCTGGCAGGAGAATTCCCACGCTGTGATGGGCTATAGATGTTGGTGAAGGAGACCCTGAAACCCATAAGGACACTTGCAGCCAATGAGTGTCACGGTAGCTTATGAAAAGATATAATGAACACCAAATATCTGGGTTGAACTGAACGAGGCTTAGATATAATAAAATATAATTTATTCCTTAAATAAGGTGAACATATCAATATAGTACAATTAACAGACAAGAATGTAACACTTACTCAAGGTTGGGGAATGGAGAAGTATCAGCTAGCAATTCTCCATCAATCCAGTGACATTCCAGGTGGAATCAGAAGCACAACTCCAGCAATCCAGTACAACTAAAAACTGTAGGGTTGACACAGTTTATATACCTGTGCAACCCTATTCTTAACATTGAACACAGCCTATTGGTGAACAATTATCTGTATCCACTCTCTAATGTGGAGACACAGACTAACAGACTAACCCATGCCCTCAAGTAACAATTAGACTGGCAGAGTTTGTTGATTGACTAATACTTAATCCCTAGACATTGGGTAACAATCAAGGTAGTTACTTTTTGATCACCGTGCTTAGGCTACTCAGCCGTCTGCCCTTCATGACTTATTAGCCTAGCAAATGGCGTCTGCATTTTCAGACCAGATCCAAAATAAAATACATATACACTTTAATATCTACACATATTAATAAGTTCCATTCTGGTGGGCTCAGTGGGTCGACCTTTGCCAGTTTTTAAGGCCTACAGTGACTCCACATATTGGCCAAATACACTGGCGACACACTTTATTCGAGCTCGGCTAGTCCCACGAATTCGGGTATACCCGGGTGTATTGAGGTTTGTGACTGTTTTCTGCCCGAGTGCATTGAGGTATTTTCCAAGCAGGGATTGAAGCATTTTATTCCCGCTGGCTGCAATACTGCACAGTATATATATATATACTGCATTACAATTCATGAATTTATGCCATCTGGTAGACACGCGAAGCATTGCAGCCTATTAAATCCTAATCATTATCATTTAACAGATCAGCCGCCCGTCAGCCAGGCATGAACCCAGGCTGGGAAGGCAAACGCAACGGGGCTTGTCAGAGGTGAGGAGCGGCACATTCCAGGTATCTGCCAGGTACATACTGGGTATTTGCTCGAATAAAGTGTGTCGGTGCAGTATGAACTCTCTGCGACCTCCAGAACTGGAGATACAGAAATGCAATTTAAAACATTAAAATACATGCTTATAATGAAACATGGGAACAGGGGAACATACATTTTCAAGGTACAACAAGGTGCAAACCTCATCCCTGGACCGCAGTCCAGTTAACCCCTTGTCTCTCTGGTGAGGTCAGCAGATGGCCATATGGGGTGCAACCCCTTTAATACCGGGCCACCCCCTTTCTCCCTCTACACCTCCCCTTCTTAATGGGTGACCTGTGGCCCACTGGCCCTAACGGGGAGTGGGGCACTGCTGGCATCCTTAACGAACTCAGTCTCAGACTGATAGTCCTGACGTGAAAGTCCATCAGCATTGCTGTTTTCACTACCCTTTTTGTGCTGAATCGTAAACTCAAACTCTTGCAAGGCCAAGCTCCACCTTAGCAACTGATGCCCTCTGCAGCCAACTCAAGGGGTTGTGGTCTGTGAGGACCGTGAAAGCCCTTCCATACACATAGGGCTGGAGTTTTTTGAGTGCCCACACAATAGCCAAGCACTCTTTCTCAATGTTGGCATAGGCCACCTCTCTGGGAAGTAGTTTTTGGCTGAGGTACACCACAGGGTGCTCTCTACCGTCGTCCCCCACTTGGCTCAACATGGCCCCAATGCCATAGTCTGAGGCATCAGTCTGTATGAGGAAATGTTTGGTATAGTCTGGGGCAGCCAGTATGGGGGCCCCAGCAAGCGCAGTTTTCAGTGCCTGGAAAGCAGTTTCACAGGCAGGAGTCCAGGTGATAAGCACAGGCAGTTGCTTCTTAGTTAAATCGTCAGGGGTTTGGCCATGGCGCTGTACTGTGTTACAAACTTCCTATAGTACCCTGCGGTGCCCAAAAATGCCATGACCTGTTTCTTGGTCTTCGGAACAGGCCACTGAACTATGGCTTCTACCTTGGCTGGCTCTGGTTTGAGGTGTCCTCCACCCACCCTGTACCCTAAGTACAGGACCTCTGCCATCTCTACCATACACTTAGTGGGTTTCAAGGTAAGCCCAGCCTCCCTGATCCTATCCAGCACCGCAGCTACATGTCCTAAGTGGGAGTCCCAGGAATTACTAAAGACAGCAATGTCATCTAAGTAAGCCCTGGCATAGCTCTGCATCCCTTCCAGTAACCTATTGACCAGGCGTTGGAAGGTAGCCGGGGCATTCTTCATCCCAAATGGCATCACCAAAAACTCATAGAGGCCACTTGGAGTGATGAATGCTGACTTCTCCCTAGCCTCCGTGTCAGTGGGATTTGCCAATAGCCTTTGCTCAAATCCATAGTGGTCAGATACTTTGCCCCCGCGAGTTCATTTAGTAACTCATCCATGCGGGGCATGATTTAGGCATCTGACACCGTCCCAGCGTTAAGCAAGCGGTAGTCCACACAAAACCGGGTGGTCTAGGAACTAGGACTACCGGACTTGCCCAAGGACTCTGGGATGGAGTAATAACCCCTAGGGTCAGTATCTCCTCTATCTCTCTCGCCATACTGGTCTTGACCTCTGCTGACACTCTATAAGCGTGCTTATGCAGAGGCCGCAGGTCCCCTGTGAGCACTGGGTGTTTTGTGAGATGTGTGGTCCCTGGCATATCAGTGAAGAGGGCCCCATACTTAGCTAGCATGTCCCTGGCTTCTCCCTTCTGCCTAGCACTCAACTGTGCCCCTATCTCCACCTGCTCCATAGTGTTTCCCTGCCTGCTAGAAATCATAAAGGGTCCTACAAGATCCATCGCTACTTTCTGGAAGGGTTCCACTATTATCGGTACGGGTTTCAGGGGTGCCTTCACACAGTCGCCCGCCTTACCCACTCGCTGGCAGGCATCACAAGAGCGGCAGAAATTGCCCACATCTCGAGATGCCCCCGGCCAGTAGTAATGCTGTAATAACTGGGCTCGCGTTCTGTTGACCCCCTGATGTCCCGCTAACGGAATAGAGTGAGCTACCCGTAACAGTTGCTTTCGGTACCCCTGGGGCACTACTAGCTGTCGCTTACCGGTCAATCCCTCCTCTATCCCTGGGTTCCCTTCTTCTCTATACAGGAGTCCCTTATACCATAGGCAGCGCTCAGTGCCCTCCCCTGGCTGAGATTCGGACGCCCGAAGTCTCATGCTGGCCAGGGTAGGGTCTGCCTTCACTGCCTCCCTAAACTGGGCTCCTAATTCTGGCCACCCCCCAGTCATATTATTGTCAGGGGAATGGGGAAGGGTGAGAGGGAACAGTAAGATAGTCTGTGTTTGCAACTGATCCTGGCTTACCGCCCCGGGCTCCTCTGCGCCCTCAGCTAACATTGGTCCCAAAGGCTGGGGGACTGGCGCCGCCGCCATTGCCGAGGTCTGGCTCTGGGTAACCGCCGCCACTGCAGCGGGCTTGGGCACTCGGTCATAGGTGCAGGTCATCGGTCCCAGATCATTGCCAAGAAGAACATCGGCATCCAAACCGGGTAAAACCCCCACCTCCCGCACACCCTGGCCCTCCCCAATTCAAAAAGATTCTGGCCACTTGCATGAAACATGGCTCTCCGTCGGCCACAGTGATCTGTATCCCAGGGCCTGGGATCAATTCCTCAGGCCGGACCATATCAGGTCGGACCAGGGTCACTGCAGCTCCTGAATCCAGCAAGCCGACTGCTTGCCGGTCACCGACTGTGACCAGGGTGAGATGTCTGCTCCGGCCATCCATCTGCTGCAGGTCCGCGCTGAGATGTCCTCCACTCCTGGCTGTAGGCACCGATGAAGCAGGGACAGGTGCTGCATGGGACGTCTCGCTGGGCTTTGGTTCCATGACTGGTCCGGTGTCTTTGGTGGAAGCTACCCACACGCGGGCTACCGGCTTCGCAACTGGGGTGCGTTGCCCCTGATGGGGTCCGCCAGAATGCAGGGGTTCCGGGCAATCTGGTCTGATGTGACCAGGGTGGTTGCAGTTGTAGCACCGGCGCTCGTGCCGGAGCTCCCCCACCTTCGGTGGACTGCTGCCCGCAGGCGGCGTCTGAGTCCATTGGGGGGTATTGGCAGACCTTTTGGCCGGTGCCACCGCCACCGCCGCCTTGGCTACTGTTTTGGCGGTCATCAGGGCTCGGCTGGCCACATAGTCATCTGCAATCCTCGCCGCCTCCCGGTAAGTCTTGGGCTTCTTGTCGTACACCCAAGCCCTCACCGACGGCGGGCACTGCTCCATGAGCTGCTCCTGAAAGATGAGGTCCAGCAGGCGTTGGTAAGTCCGTGCCTCATTGCCCTCCATCCAGCGTATCCCGTACAAAGCCATGCGGGTCACGTAGGTAACATAGGACTCCTGGGGCTGCCTCTCTTCCTGCCGGAATTTACCCCGGTAGGCATCATGGGTAAAACCATACTGAAACAATAACAGTTCTTTCAGGTGTTCGTAGTCATGAGCATACTCATCTGGAAGCGCCATCATTGTCTGCTTAGCCAAGCCGGACAGTAAGGGGTCCAAACGTGCAACCCTATGCTGGGGAAGCACTTTGTACCGCCGGCACTGCGTTTCAAAGTTCTTTAAGAAACTGTCAATCTGGTCAGTGCCTTCCACGAACTTGGTGAGACTGTGCTGGTCCAGCTTAAGTTCATCGTTGTTGGGTTGGACAGGAGGGCAATAAGCGGGTCTGTTCACTGCCATAGTGATAAACTGCAGCTGCTCCTCCGGTGTCCCTCTGTCTCCCCACGCAGTAATCAGTGCCAACATTTCAGGGGTGAATGGACTGGTAGCCGCAGCAACCAGTACCCCTCCTGTTGCACTGCTCCCGGGAGGTGCACTCGTTCCCTCCTCGAGATTACGCCGCCCTGGCACTGGGTTCCTTCCCTGATCTCCGGGTGGCTGTAAAAGGGCATGCTGAGCCGTATCCTGAGGCTCTGCAAGCCGGGCTTCATAGTCACCGATTGCGTCAACCATGTCTGCGACCTCCTGGTTCTCATAGGGCAGTCCATATTCACGGCACTTGTCCTTCAGCTGAGCTCGGGTCCACATGTTGGATGAGCCTTCAGCCTCGCTCATGGTTCAGTCGCAGCAGTGAGGTGGTGTTACTGTATGTTCAATATCTTTAGTCCCAGGAACTTGCAATTACCATCAAGTTCCTACTATGTTACAGTATCCTGCAGTATACTGTAACACAGGTCCAGTTCAATCCCGCCGCTTGCCACCAGTTAATTATAGAGCTTGTCACGGTAGCTTATGACAAGATATAATGAACACCAAATATCTGGGTTGAACTGAACGAGGCTTAGATATAATAAAATATAATTTATTCCTTAAATAAGGTGAACACATCAATATAGTACAATTAACAGACAAGAAGGTAACACTTACTCAGGGTTGGGGAATGGAGAAGTATCAGCTAGCAATTCTCCATCAATCCAGTGACATTCCAGGTGGAATCAGAAGCACAACTCCAGCAATCCAGCACAACTAAAAACTGTAGGGTTGACACAGTTTATATACCTGTGCAACCCTATTCTTAACATTGAACACAGCCTATTGGTGAACAATTATCTGTATCCACTCTCTAATGTGGAGACACAGACTAACAGACTAACCCATGCCCTCAAGTAACAATTAGGCTGGCAGAGTTTGTTGATTGACTAATACTTAATCCCTAGATATTGGGTAACAATCAAGGCAGTTTCTTTTTGATCACCGTGCTTAGGCTACTCAGCCGTCTGCCCTTCATGACTTATTAGCCTAGCAAATGGCGTCTGCATTTTCAGACCAGATCCAAAATAAAATACATATACACTTTAATATCTACACATATTAATAAGTTCCATTCTGGTGGGCTCAGTGGGTCGACCTTTGCCAGTTTTTAAGGCCTACAGTGACTCAACATATTGGCCAAATATGAACTCTCTGCGACCTCCAGAACTGGAGATACAGAAATGCACTTTAAAACATTAAAATACATGCTTATAATGAAACATGGGAACAGGGGAACATACATTTTCAAGGTACAACAAGGTGCAAACCTCATCCCTGGACCGCAGTCCAGTTAACCCCTTGTCTCTCTGGTGAGGTCAGCAGATGGCCATATGGGGTGCAACCCCTTTAATACCGGGCCACCCCCTTTCTCCCTCTACAATGGGGTGCACAGATTCCAAGCACCAAAGCATCAGCGGGAAATTCAAAGATGCTCTATACTGAATAGACGTGAGCCGGCTTCAAGGATTTTCAATTCAGAAAAGTTTCTAAGTCCTGCTAATGAGAAAGTAGCGGTCGCGGTTGGCATTGCATGCCGAAATCAGTTCCAGGTTTTTCGTGAGTACCTACCGGTCAAGGAAAAGGGCTCCTACAGAGGTCATTTTTGCAAATTTTGTTCTAAGGGGTCTATGCACTAAACGATAAGTGGCTTTAAGAGCGCAAAAGTGCTTTTAGAACATGATATTTCGCTCAGCGCGATTCACTGAGAAGTGATAATAGGAAGTTTGTGTTCTTAAACAGGCTTCTTACAAGAAATTTTTAAAAGTCACAAAAAACTCGTCCGATCAGTTAAATGCGCCGATTTCTGCCAGTCTGCGCGAATCTCAAAGCTGTGATAAGTGATCGTGCTTTAAAAACGCACAAGAAAAAACACGCCAGCTAAAGGCATTTGCAAAAGGAGCTGGACTTGGAACAATGTCTTTGTTTACCTTTTTGCAGGCACACCATCCATACAACAGGCCGGCGGGTGTCCCCGGCTGAACCCAGGTGATCCCCGCGGGTGTTCGGGGGACTCCGGGGGTCCCCGATGGCCTGCGGTACCAATCGTGTGCCCCCCCATAAAAAACAATACTTTTAAATAAATACACCCCCCTAACACATACAGTACAGTATTGTGCAAAATTACTATTATCCAGATATGGATAATACTGCATTTGCCCATTTTACATACATTAAGCAGCAGAAAGAAAGTAAATATATTTTGCACTCAGAGTGTCCACGGGTGGTCCTCACGGGTGTCTGGGGTCCCCGGGTTTTGGCGTGAATATCTCTGTGTCCCCCAGAGCTGATTATCATTAATTGAATTAAAAAAGAACACATTATTGATTTAAAATAAATATCAATTGAATTACATCTGTCTTCATAACTTGATAGTGTACCAGCAAACGTTAGGAGGGGTTTAATTTAAAGGGCAATACTCCCGTGATCTGAAAACAACCATTTTGACACTAATCCAACCTTCTGCCACACTTTTATACAAACAAACAAGTACTTCTTGTGATTAAACACCTTCATGACTCAACATGTTACATACAAATGTCATGATTGTGTGATTTTTAATAACAATTACTCATATTGGGGCGCAGCATCGCTTTGACTGTGGATTCATGAATGGTGTATATTTGCTGATTACATCACATTTTATTATGTGTGTAACACATCTGAATTAAATTATAATGACTGTTTGAATGACTACAATTAATATGTTCACAATAATATACAACATACGTGCCATCATTTACAATCATGTGGCTTAATAGGCTGCCTATTTAAACGATATAAGGAGGCACTTACCTTCCAGTGTGAAATGGATGAGATTACGGTTTTGTGTTTATTTTGCGAGGAGGAGGGAGATTATGTTGCAGAGGAGAGAGAGGAGAGAGAGGAGAGAGAGGAGAGAGAGGAGAGAGAGGGGAGAGAGAGAGAGGAGAGAGAGGAGAGAGAGGAGAGAGAGGAGAGAGGAGAGAGAGGAGAGAGAGGAGAGAGAGGGAGATCTGTATTATGAGGCACATAGCATCCCACAATTTTAGGGAAAAATTCTCTCTAGAGGGCTTGAGTGAGGCTGAGATTATCAGCCAATATCGATTGAGCTCAGCAGCTATCTTTGAACTCTATGACAAGTTACGAGAAGATTTAGAGCCAACAACAGACAGGAGTCATGCAGTGCCTGGCCTTGTTAAAATGCTTAGCTCATTACATTTTCTTGTTTCTGTGTCATTTCTGACAACTGTGGGCATAGTATGCGGTTTCTCGCAGACGGCATCCTCTAGGGTCCTTAGCCAGTTTGTATGTGCAGTGGCTCGACTCGCTAATGATTATATACATTTTTAACAGAAAAGAAATCTGCATGCAGTTGGAAGCTGCAGATTGTGAACTCTGCTCAAGCTGAGGAGGGAATCTAATCCAAACAATTGCTAGGGGAGGGTGGTGCTCACAGGTAGTGTACAAATAGTGAATATAAAGAAAGAAAGAATCCCTTTAATGTGGCACTAGAGAGGTTCACCCTAATTAAAACCTAAATTTTATTATACCTGATTAAAATAAATTGTTTGGAATAACCACATACAAAAAACAAACATACAATGATATTAAAAGACGGGGAGGTGTGATAGGGTGTTTAGTGGAGGTATGATTATATATAAATACCTCTCTAATTAATACTTAGTAGACCCTATAGTAAGGGTGATCGCTATTCTGGATATGTATAGGTATATATCAGACCCCTAAACCAAAGCAATGGAAGGAGGTAAAGGCAGGTGAATATGCTTAACTGTTGGATGTGAGGCTGAGTATATTGCTGGCTGAGTTGAAGCAGCCACTACTCACTGCACATGGTGTCACTGAATATACTGTTATAAGCTCTATTGTGACAGGTCTAGTGTGAGGCCAGCCACATTCCCTGCAGATATATAATAGATCAACCCTAGGGTCTGAGTGCTCTTGCTGCCCACGAACGCAGTCTACGAAGCACTCAGACAGTATATAACACACACCTCACCGATGAGCCGACGTCACGTGACGGTGACGTCAGACGTACTGCACCGACACACTTTATTCGAGCAAATACCCAGTATGTACCTGGCAGATACCTGGAATGCGCCGCTCCTCACCTCTGACAAGCCCCGTTGCGTTTGCCTTCCCAGCCTGGGTTCATGCCTGGCTGATGGGCGGCTGATCTGTTAAATGATAATGATTAGGATTTAATAGGCTGCAATGCTTCGCGTGTCTACCAGATGGCATAAATTCATGAATTGTAATGCAGTATATATATATATATACTGTGCAGTATTGCAGCCAGCGGGAATAAAATGCTTCAATCCCTGCCTGAAAATACCTCAATGCACTCGGGCAGAAAACAGTCACAAACCTCAATACACCCGGGTATACCTGAATTCGTGGGACTAGCCGAGCTCGAATAAAGTGTGTCGCCAGTGTACCCTACGTACGTTTCACCGTAACTGGCTTCATCGGGGGCGGGTTCCAGATGATTAGACTGTATTTTTATTGGGTCCTGTTGCTATAGCAGCAAATCACAGGGCTCCATTGATTGGATCCTTGAGGCAGCCTATCGCGCGGCGTCATACACTGACGCTCCCACCCTGTTTGTAGGGGAGGAGGCTGTATTCCTCTGGTGAGCCGGTTTACTCTCCAATTGGCTGCTTGGGAAACCCCATAGCCAATCGCGCGGCTCACTGCTTTGTTGCTCCTCCTCCTGTGTGGGGGCCGGAGCTAGAAATGACTACAGACAGCATGAATGTAAACAGAAATGCGTGCAGGGTATGTATCCTGTTCCTAAGTTGTGCACATAATGTTCAATGATCTCTTGAACCATGTGAATGATTAAGTGCAGATATGTTGTCCAAAATGTTGGGGTCCTAAGTGCAGAGTTACTCATAAATACATATATACCTCTCTCCTTGTGTACATTGAAGGCTGCTATATCTCCAATGACCTATTGATCCATACAATGAAGTAAGTATAGTTAGGTTGGATCTTTTATGCTAGAGATGTAGAGATGTATTTACATTACATTTACATACCAATCACAACCAATTCATCTGTGATCTCTTACATTTTGTGCTAACACACAATTATTTCTTGTTCAATGATAAAGTCTACCTCCAGGTACAGGGTACTGCTATGGGGACAACATGTGCCCCCACTTATGCAAACCTATACCTGGGGTGGTGGGAGAAACACACCATTCTAAGCGATACTTTACAGGAATACACAGATAACATCATATTATGGCTATTGGACTAGAAGTGCCTAAGGTGGGTATAAATGGGTTGTTATTGTACTCTTGCTTCACCTTGATAAAGTACTATTGTACGAAACGCGTAGGTGCGTTCCACTTGTCCTATTTTTGTTCCCTGTATGTGTTTTCTGGCTTAATACATTTTTTTGATACTACATGGAGTGGCCTGGTTTTGTATTTCCCTGCCTCACATTGCAGGGCGTCTGAAGCTGTGCTCCATCCACACCACCTACTCTCATAATAAAATTTAAGTTTTAATTAGGGTGAACCTCTCTAGTGCCATTAAAGGGATTCTTATATACATTTTTCTAGCGAGCAGACAGAGTGGCAGGCACTGAAAACTGCATTTTATGATGTAGCTGGGCTACCCAATGTGATGGGTACTATAGATTGCACACATGTTGCGCTGACCCCGCTACATGAAGAGGAGAGGGATTTCCATAACAGGAAACATTACCACTTGCTCAATGTGCAGGTCGTATGTGACATGCACATGAAAATTCTGATTGTGGTAGCCCAATTCCCAGGTGCCTGCCACAATTCCCATATTCTGCAGAGCTCATTAGTCTTCCATAAATTTGAAGCGGGGGAATTCGAGGATGGTTGGCTATTGGGTCAGTCAATGTTACAGAAACTGCACTTAGATATACATTTAATGTAGAGTTTAATGTTTCATTATGTTTTGGTAATATTTATTGTAACCACTAATAATTTCTAACAATTTATATGTTGTATGTCATTTACTAAATATCGAATCCATGTAATGCAGCTTAACATTATCTTCAATTATTAATCACACAATAAGGAATTACTTTCCAATATACAGACATAGCTTACACATTGGAGGATTAATACTATAGCCTTCAGAGCTGTCATTTGATATTTATAATGTTCAAAGAATGTCCTCATTACACTGTGTAAGCTAATTCTTAATGATGATTGGATCGTTAGGTCATGTGTGGTATATTATTCACTCAGTCTCATGTACTAGGACATGGCAATAGGCAATGTTTGGAAGATTGTTACATATTATATTAACATTCATGTGTTTTGACAGTCTTATAGGCGACTCAGAATATGGAAGCCGGCCTTGGCTTCTGACCCCACTGGGTAATACTCAAACCCTTGCGGAGGAACGATATAATGCGGCCCACTTATTCACCCACTCGGTGATTGAGAGGATATTTTGAGTGTTGAAAATTTGTTTTAGATGTTTTGATAGATCTGTTGGGGCGCTACAGTATTTGCCACAGAAGGTTGGCAACATAGTGATTTGTTGTAGCATTCTGCACAACATTGCACTACATCACAATCTTCAAGGCAACATTCGGGAGGATTTAGAGGAGGATCCTTCTGTGCCTTCTGCTGGGCTTAGGGAGCATTCAGCCAGTAGGGTAGAGACCCGCCGGAGGGTAATCGAGTATTATTTCACATGTAAGATTTTCATTTACATATTAGAGAAACTATAATCATCTCGTGATGTCTCACGTTTCATTGTGTGTATCTAATCATAGGATCCAGCTCTCTAAAATTGAGTGCACATTTAGTAGTGAATGAGCACAACTTCATCTGACAACTGTATGTCAATGTTTAACACATTTTTCCTTCTCTAAATCATGTTTACACCCCCCTCTACAATGTGTGCATCCTTGAATGCAGAAGATATTGCTGTATTGATGAATATAGACATAGAATGTTATATTTAAACTTACCAAGTACTGTACACGATTATATATAATTTTTGAAACACCTTTACACTTCATTATAAACATTATAAACTTCTTAACAATTAGTTAGGAATTGTGTTCGTAAATACTTTGACAATTGTTATTGTTCACATTCCTTACTTAATAGTATAATTGGCACTTATTTAACAATTACTACATACATTATTGGACTGTCTGCAGGAGTATGAGCTGATAACATGGAAATATCTTCTATCAGTAACCTGGCATGTATCCCTAACAGAACTTATATTTATAGGATTGAAACTACACATATTTCTATAATAATATTTCATGTCAAAGCTTCATACAATTACTCATGTTGAACTTTGACCAATACATGAAAGTTCGACTATAAAAAATGTGTATTTCTTCATACCACGTTGGAAAACATTAATTGTAGTATTTATATGACTGATGTAAAAGGGTCATGAGCATGACCTATAAGAAAAATGGCACACTAAGACAATATATATAATTTCAACGTTTATTGTAATGTTTATACAACTTTGTAAGTATTGTAAGTATTAGAAAATATCACAAAATAAATATTAATTCAGCTAATAACATTAGAGAATATAAGATTAGCTTGGAGATATAAAAGTTCTCATGTTCTGAACGGTTCTACCTCGCAATTCTCTGAGATTTGGGCTCCCTGGTTTCGTCATGCAGGTATATCCCCATACATAGACTAGAATGCTTGGAACAGAGTGATACATGTGGTATTTAAATTGTTATTTACAGTGTTATATTGTTACAAATGCTGTCCCTTCCCCCCTTCCCTGATCTCCTTCCCCTTTATTGTTTCATAACCAGTTCATTTGTATTATTGTATTCCCCCCCTCTTTTTGTTTTCTGTTCTGTATACCCTATTTTTTTATGTATATAAAATGATCAATAAAAAATTTAAGTAATAAATAAAAAAAAAGTTCTTGTTGCAATTACTGTGTATCATAGTGTCCATTTCATGTTTTTGGCATGTGGACAGTATGTAAAATATGTCAGTTGTTCGGTGTTTGGATACAGTAGCGACATCTTTTATTGCACTGAATGCCGCCGGCAAGCCGGGATCTACCCCAGCTGCCGCCAGTAACAACCGCGCGCCGCCGCGTTTCCCCCACGCACCCCCCCTCCACTTCGCGCGCAATTTAAATCCCTTCCCGACCCCGTACAAGGCTCCTGCTATGCCGCTCTGCTTCCCCGCACCCCCGCTTACCTTCATTTGATCTCCAGGGGTGTCGGGGAAGCCTGCGGAAGCCGGGGAAGACGGGGAAGCCGGGCGCGCATGTTACTGTGACGTCACAGTGCGCCGCCACGCGCCGCGGCTACCCGCTTCCCAGACGCATGCAGCCGGCGGCTTTTACTCGAATAAAAGCTGCCGCTGCTGTACTTCCATTCATGATCTTCTGTCTGGAACGGAGATGTCAACATCTGTGAAAGAAGTAAGATATGTAATATTACTTACAGAAATGTTCACAGGAAATATAAAATTTCAGCTGCATATAAACACACATACATGTTTTTGTACTGTAACGGCTGTCTACTACACGTTAACCTTGGCGTTCTAAAAACGTACGCTAAATCTTCCAAATAACTAGTTAATTAATTTTTCTAACTAATTAATACGTTATACAAAAAAATATATATGAATTATCAACGACTGAAAATGCAAAAATGACTTGTACTACACACATTTATGGTGTCCCACATTCTATCACTACAACCATGTTATATACACAATGCTACACAACATTAACAAGTCGGCATAATGTTACATATTTGCTGTTAAAGTGCTGCATTTCCTGCTATTAATCCAAGTGAGCAACACAGAATGAGTGGACACAACACATTATAATGTATCCATATGCAAAGTACACAGATTAGGAATATATGTACTGCATTTATGCAGATATAACATATTTGTTTAAGTCTGTTTAAGTCTGAAAAGAGAAAATGGATTCTTTTGTTTTAACTGAGGGGCATAAACGTTGTGGAATGACATTTAAGGGCTGCGCAGGAATTGCTCGGATTTCCAGCGCCATTGCACAGAACATTTAACAATCTTGCCACAGATCTCGTTAAATGGATCTTACCTTCTTTCAGAACTCTGTTCCGGCATCTTGTGATCTTTACACTGCGATCTCTGTAATATTATCAGATGACGGAGAAAAGGTAAAAACGGAACTTGCATTTGAAAAAAACAAAACTTTTTTACCCTGGTACAATAATGAATAATGAATGGAACGCATATGCGTGTCATTCGGGAATACGTGATTCACAGATTGTATAAAGTACTTCTGTTATAGTTACCTGCATTATATTGCATTGATTTTCGGTGTAGTCATGGAAGGGGTGTTTTGGAGGTAGCTGCTGTAGTCAATCAATTGGTTGTTCGGTGGGTTCAGCTCTGTCGGGTTGTAGCTTACTCCATAATAGTTTGGATATTGTGGCATGTACTGAGGCGGTTACAGATAGTAACTTTGTGGCATTTCAGCTGCTGGAGCAATGTCATTAGAATGCATGTTAGCGTCATAGCTAGCTCCGCCATGTTTCTGGTATTGGTTGTACAACTCCAGTTGAAAAGAATAACAATTCTGCTGAACATTTAAGGCACTGCTGCGGGCACCTATATCATGGTAGTTGTGGCCGAAAATTCTCTGTCTTCTGAAATTTCCATTACCAGACATACGCATACCTGATTCTTAAACTGATCAACAGCCACCCCTCTTTCCGAGAGACGGTGGGTTTCGAATAAAAGAAGCATTGGTTGATAAAATCCGTTGGATATAATTCCGCCATACATCAGACTTTTGATGATTTTTAAAATATGGGTATTTGTCCGTGATATATTCATATATATCAGATACAGTTGCTTTTTTCCCTATTCTGTTTTCAATTGTGGTATACTGTAGAGCTCTTCTCGACTGTTGGTAGCCGTGAATGTACTTGCTAAGGCATTCAGCTTTGCACATGGGTTGACAGCTTTATTCCCTTCTCTAACTGCCCTGGTAGATCCTCAGAAGTCTGTTAAATACTTAATGATAAATTAACGTTAAGTGCTAGGTAACAATATGTAAAGTCCTGTTTTCATCTGTAACAAACCCTTGCATTATTATAATGGATGTTCATGCTAATGATATGCAAAAGAGGTGTTCCCTCTAATAACCCATATCCTCAGAGCTTCGTTAAAGTTAACACAGGGATTTAACTTACTTTAGGTCATAGCAAAAGCTATATATATATATATATATATTGGTAGGTGGTGTATTTTTATATTTATTGGGGTGGGTATATTTTTATATTTATTGGGGTGGGTGTATTTTTATATGTATTGGGGGGTGGGTGCATTTGTATATGTATTGGGGGGTGGGTGCATTTGTATATGTATTGGGGGTGGGTGTATTTTTATATGTACTGGGGGTGGGTGTAGTTTTATATGTATTGGGGGGGTGTTTTATATGTATTGGGGTGGATGTGTTTTTATATGTATTGAGGTGGGTGTATTTTTATATGTATTGGGGGGTGTATTTTATATGTATTGGGGGGGTGTATTTTTATATGTATTGGGGGTGGGTGTATTTTTATATGATTTTTTTGGGGTAAAGTATGTATTTGGAGTGTGAGGGTGTTTGTAAGTATTTAGGTTTTTTTTTGGTCTGTATTTTGTGGGGTTGTCTGAGGGGAGGGGTGTTATGTGAGAGTGAGGTAATTGACGGAACGTGGGGGTGAGTGAGAGGAGAGAAGAGGTGTGGGAGGGAGTGAGAAAAGAGGGAGTAAGAGAGACGCAGGGGAGAGAAATACATGCGAGGCAGGAGGGGGTAGAGTGAGTATATAATAATAGTGGGCTCATGAGGTGTGAAATGGGGAGGACTCACAATACCGCTGACACAGGGGGGGGCTGTCATAGGGGGGGTGAAGACGTAACTCTAGTCCTGGGCCCAGGTGAAATCTGTCTTGAACACTGGGTCTTTTGAGACTACAGAAACAGCAGATACTACCGAGAGTTCCAAATGTAATAAACCAGAGTTCGTCGTAGCGGGTACCTCGAATACTGTGGGGGCGTCAGCATAAGACAGTATTTTCTGAGGCGTAGGAATCCTAGACTCTAAGGCTAAGCGTGGAGTTATAAGGGAGTTAGGAAGAAAAAAGCGGTATTCAGCAGTGAGGAGCTTAAAGTCATTCTTGGTCATCACAGAAGCTGTGGGATAATCAGTGAAAAAACGGTTTGTTCCTGAACCGATGAATTGAACAGCAACAGTGGCTACACTAAGTACAGGACTGGGGTCCGAGGACGGTATACTGGACACTGCCGTGAGTACTTGAGAAGATGCAGGGGCCAGACTAGGTGTTTCCATGGGGTCCAAGGACATCGTTCTTGTCTCTGACATGGGTGTCTTAAATTCCCTAGTGGGGGCATCAGGCTCTATGGACAACTCTGTGGCAAGGGTCTTGGAATCAATTAATGAACTTGCAGGTATTACAGATTTAACAGGGGAGACACCTTGCAAAACAGGAATTTTAGTAAAAGTGACAGGCATCTCACAGACTACAGGGGAGTCGGAGGGCAGGCAGCCAGGCCTTACATCAGTTAGAGTGGAGGCAAAGGTTAGCACAGGAGGTACTGGAAAAAATTTAATTTCAACTCTCTGGGAAACTAGAAGGATATTACTAGGTACCATAAAAGTCTTGGCTAGAGCGGATTCATGGGTGTTCCCTTTAGACTGGGCTAAAGTTCCAGAGGAAATCTCAGGGTACTCAGAGGGAATGGATTTAAACTTGGAAACTGGAGCTATAAAAAGTTAATTTTCAGGCTCTAGGAAGGCAAAATTGGCTTTAGGGTCAGTGGAATGCAAAAAGGGGTGTATCAAATGGTTTACAATTCAAAGCAGAGACTTCACCCCTCTGAAAAATAGGACAAGGAAGGAGATATTCAGAGAGGGGTAAATCTATGTGCTGGCTAAGAGCTGAAACAGATACATGAAGCACACCTTTAAGTGGGCACAGAGTTTCAGAAAATGCTACAGGGGGCTTAACAACTTGAACCTCAGAAGGGGCATAAGATGCAAAGTCGGCTTGTGAACTTAGAGGCAATGAACTAGCAAGGGTTAAGTCAGGCGTAGCCTCAGGGTCTGAGCAAAGGAATTCTGAGTTAGTAAGTGAGGACAGATAGAGTTCATACTCTGATACTGGAAGGGCTTGTGCATTGGCTTGTGCAATACAGGAATTTACAATGGGAGCTTCGCAGAGCTGACTAGCAGGGATTAAAACCAAAATAACCTCGGGGACAGAGCTTAGAAACTCTGACTTAGAAAGTGAGGGTAGAAGGGTTTCATTCACAGACGCTAGAGCAATAACTTTGGCTTGGGAAATACAAGTATTCACAACGGGAACTTCACAGGACTGACTGGCAGGGGTTAAATCAGGCTGTACCTGAGACTCCAAGCAATAGAAGTTGCAATCAGTACTAGGAACCGTGACGGTTTCTTCTTTAGGGAGTAAAGGCAAAGAGTCAGTGTAACAGGAAAAGGAGTCAGCAGTAGGACTGAGGTAAATTCTTCTCTTGGTTGTAGAGGCACCAAGTGTGGTGTTCATGTGCAGCAAACTCATCCATTAAAATCTCCATAAGACCTTGCCAGAAGGCGGCTGCTAACGCCTCATCATTCCATCTGGTCTCCAATAGTGCAAAACTCCAAAACGTATATGGCCACGGATCGGCTTCCCTGAGAAATATGAAAAAGAGTAGAAGCTGCAGTTACCTTGCGGCAAGGCGTATCAAAGACCCTGTGGAATTCCCAGGTAAATTGTCCGATATCCTGGGTGAGATCCGATCTTCATTCCCAGATGGGAGAAGCCAAGGCCAGGGCATCATCGGTGAATAGCGATATAATGTATGTCACCTTGGATTTTTGAGAAATGATTTGATTAGGCATAAGTTCAAACTGTATGAAACATGAATTCAGAAAAACCCTGCATCCATGGGGTCGCCACCATATCGGTTGGGTTTGGGAAGTCGGGGTTCAGATGAGGGAGACATAGGCATAGAAGCAATAGTTGCAACGGAAGGCCCAGAATGGACAGGACTAGGAGGAGGGGTTTGTACCCGGTCAGAAAGGGATATAAGATTCTGGTGCAATAATTCCATGCGATGGTCATTTTTCTCAAAGTAATTTTCAATCTTGGAAAACATGCTGGCGTGCATGCTCAAGACTCGACCCACCTCTGCGGGGTCCATGTTTGTTGGGCTGAGCATAATGTAATGGAGTGCACACCACAAACAAGGCGGGACCACGAGGCAGAGGTGAGGATTTGATATAACACCAACCCACAGCTGCGTAGGCACGTCTGGAGTGTAGATTGGTCGAAGTAGCCGGGTCGGGGTAGGAGAGGTTTGGATGGTCAGTAATACTTGCCGAGGTCAGAAAATACAGTACTTTCCGAGGTCAGTGTTGGAGAGTAGTGAATCGTAGGAGGTACTTAGCCGTAGTCTGGATTGGAGAGAGGCGGAACGTCGTAGTACTTTGCCGAGGTCTGGAGAGGTGCGGATAGTCGTAAGTAGCTGAGGTCAGGAGAACAGAAGAGTGGAGTCTGGAAGAGTAGCCAAGGTCAGGAACAAGAAACAAGTAGCAAGGTGCAGGACAAGACGGTGGAGGCAAGACAGTAGTGAACACTTTGCTAGCAGGAAGGTTTATGCTCAGCCAATTTGCCAGTGTAGCAGCTGAGCATATAAAGGGAGATTGTCCAATGAGGTTGGAATCTTCCCAGTAGTATGCCTCACTGTGGTTGGCTGGAGAGATATCACAGGTGTATACACAGGCAGATGAATCAGCAACAGGTGTAGTAAAGGCAGAGGAGCAAGAAATGTTCTGTGCATGTGCGCGAGTGCCGCAGCTTAGAGGCAGAGCCAGCGGGGATGGAATTTAGTGCAGAGTGTGGTCCGCGCACTCCCCTAGATGGGATGCTGGTATTTGCCGGCAGGCGAGATGTGCTGCAGGAGGCAGGAGAAGCGAAACACCCGGTCGCGGGTTGGCATAAGCGAGGAGCGCGCCGAGGATCACGGATCCTTACACAGGCCAATCCAATACTGCTGATACCTTTGCACAATCCATCTCAAATCCACGGAAAGAGATGAAATACCCAAGGAAGGACATTTTCTTTTGTTAGAACTGACATTTCTTGAGCTTGGCAAAGAGAGAGTGATCCCGAAGTCTTTGGAGGACCAGTCTAACCTGTGCCCGATGTTCGGACAAAGAATTGGAAAAAATAAGGATATCATCCAGATACACTATGAGAAATTGGTCAAGTAAATCCAGGAAAATCTCGTTGATACAAATTTTAAATACGGCCGGTGCATTGCAAAGGCCGAATGGCATGACTAGATATTCGTAGTGCCCGTCACGGGTGTGACGGTGAGGGGGTACCCAGGCCTTTAATAAAGGTATTATGCCCAACTGGGTGCCCCTGAGCCATATTGGGGAGTTTAAAGTGTCAGCTCTACAACCCAGTTAAGGCATGTAATCAGTGTGTTAACAAAAGATGTATGTGTGTTTTACTGTTCCAAGAGTGCTAATCAGTGGAGCTTCGCAGGGTGAGTTTCAGGGATGATTTTATGGTAAAGTATTGTCAGGGTGTGTTTGGGTAGAAGGGGGCCAGAGTTGCTGGTTACCCTGAAACATGTACTCAGGAATCCTACCAGATTCCTGTGGAAATAAAGACACAGACCACCGGACAAAATCCTCCCTGGGAAGCAGTTTGCAGCTCAGCGCCAGATCTCCCTGCTTTAGCACAGACCAGAACAGTAAGACCGGGCAGGGGAATAAATCCCAGTCAAAAGGTCCCTGGTATATACCCAAACCCCCAGAACTCAGTGTGGGGTTCAGAGTATCTCCCATCAGGTATAAGGTGGTGAGAGAAACATGTTTCTAAGTATGGTGGTGTAATGTAGAACTGTTTTACACAACAAACTAAAATGAGAAAAGCTTGTTGCTAACTTTTGTTAGGAAGCTCATCGCGCATTGAAACTTGCTGTGAGCGTCGTTCAGGGGAAAACATGTAAATCCCCATAACTCAATTTTTATAACTTTTTATAAAAATTGATGAATGAAAGTCTCCCTATTTTAATTGTTTAAACATGTTAGGCACATTTGGGCTTTCATTCCAGACACCGGAGACAGGGAAACATTAATTTTATTGTAGTACTCCACTTAGTAATGTGTGTACTGCTGCGGCCGAGTTTATTCGAGCATTTGCCCGTTCTCGGCCGCAGCAGTAGCCTGGTGCGCGCCGGAGGGTCGTTCTCCCTCCCGCTGCCGGGTCCGCCGGGTCCCCCGGAACCCCCTGCCGCCGTCCCCCACAACGCGGGACACCAGGGCTCCCTCGGGGAGCCCTGGACGCGCGTGCAGGGGGCGCAGGCTCCCGATGACGCGTGACTGCGCGTCGGTGACGCGCGGCACGCCGAGGGGCGGCCACTAGCAAGCCGGGAAATCTCCCGGCTTGCGGATATGGCCGATGAGCAATAAAGTGTGTCGGTAGTGTAAGTAAATCACTGTGAGTGAGCAGAGATCTGCAGCTCCGGACTTCTAAGGTATCCCGCTGGTTTGATGCCACGATGTCTGTAGAGGTCTGGAGTTGAAAGGCTCGGAGATCCTAAGGTTTGAGGTTGGGAGGGATAACCTAAGTACACCCATCATAGTGTGAAGTCCGGGCAGTTTAGCAAATGTTGCAAAGCCCAGACTAAGTGTCGCCAGGTAGAGGGGCTGGGTCTCATATGCTAAGGGGCAAAGGTGCTAGGTTGGCGCATGCTCTTAGCAGAATGAGAAGCCCCCTCTGCCAGGTTTTTAAATTATTGGCAACTCCAGGATAGGTGGGAAAAATTATTCCCACAGAGGGATTGGCTGCACTTTTTAGGTATAGGGTTTTGAACTCTATAAGAATTCCTGCAGCCCATCGAGAATCAGATTCATCCAAGATTAACAAGATTCATGGAAGAACCCTCTAAGATTTCTTAAGGGTTAAAGATTCCAAGTGCCATTACAGCATTGGCAAAACGAACGAGCAACTCCATCGGAGTACACAGCAGTTGCAGTTAGCGCTGACACTTCCGAGGACACTTCCAAGCAGTTTCGTGAGCAACTTCCGCTCCTGGGGAATTGCTCCTACAGACTATGTTTTACAACTTTTCGTTCTGGAAACTAACTATTTTGTTTGCCCCTGTCCCAGTAAGTGTATTTTGATTGTAATTGTGTAACATTGTGTGTATGTCCATTCGTGAAATAAATTAAAATTTATTTTATCTCCTTGCTTTACTCAATCATATGATCCCGGGTATAAATTTGTTAAAAGTGCTGGTCTCCGTGACAACGGGTATTAAAGGCTGTCTTCCACTCATCACCCTCTCTGATCCTAATTAAATTGTAAGTTCCTCAGCGATCCAGTTTGGTGAAGATCGTGGCCTTGCATAAGCAGTCGAACAGTTTAAGAATGACGGGTAGAGGATACTGATTTTTTATGGTGATTTTATTTAGGCCTCTGTAACCGATACATGGCCTGAGAGAGTCGTCTTTTTTGGAAAGAAAGAGGAAAGCCGCAGCAGCGGGGGAGCTTGATTTGCAGATAAACCCACGCTGAAGGTTCTCCGAAATGTATCCCCGCATAGCCTTGGTTTCTGGTTCCGAAAGGGGGTAAGTGTGGCTTCTAGGGGGGGTGACCTCTGGGAGCAGGTCTACTGCACAATCATAAGGTCGGTGTGGCGGTAACTCCTCTGCCTTTTTTTATCGAATACATCGACAGTCCTGGTAAGAAACTGGCAGGCATGACAAGGAAGTGTCTGTACTGTAGGTAGCTGGACCTCGGAGATAGTGCGAGACACCGGGAGAGAGGATCCATGGCAATGTTGGCCCAAGGCTGTCACTTGATTGGTCACCCAATCGATCCTAGGGTTGTGGTGTCGCAACCAGGGAAGTCAAAGGACCACTGAAGTGGAGGGAGAGCATATGAAATAAAAAGACAGTGTTTCTTTGTGAAGTACCCCAACCGAAACAAGCAGCGGATTAGTCCCATGAGTGATGGTCCCAGGTATCAGGGGTGTTCCGTCAATGGCCACCACCACTAGTGGAATCTCCTTAGTGCGGAGAGGAATGGAGTGGAATACTGCAAATGCGCGGTCAATTAAATTTCTGCGGCTCCCGAATCCACAAGAGCCAGAGTGAAGATAAATGCTGGTCCCCAGGAGAGTGAAACTGACAGGGGGAGCCGTGAAGGTTGTGGTGAAGGAAGAATTGAAGAAATGTCCAGAGAATATTCCTCTATCTTCACCGGGCATTGGGGTTTTCCTGATTTAGATAGTCTCAGATAACAATGACCCCCACGCCCACAGTACAGACACAGACCACTGGTTCCTCTACTAGTTCACTCCTGCTCAGGTAATTTGGTATCCCCTAATTGCATCGGTTCCTCATCTGGGTGAAGTGCAGAAAGAGGAGTGTTGAAATGAGGAGCTAGCCGAATTGTTGTGGTTTGGGGAGCCTGAGCTCGCTTGGTCGTCGTTTTTGTATTCAGAGGTCCTTTCTGATACAGAGGGAAATGAGTTCCTCCAGATCTTTGGGAATATCTTGGCATATCAGTTCTTCCTTTAAATGCTCAGAAAGCCCCTACCAAAATGCTGCCCACAGAGCTTCATTATTCCATCCCGTCTCCGCAGCAACTCAATGGCATACTGGCCTGCGGTACGGGTTCCTTGTCGGATTCGAAGGAGTGAAGCAGAAGTGGAGGAGACCAGGCAAGTGGCATCAAATACTCTTTTAAATGCCTGGAGAAAGGTAACGGAGTCGTTGATCCGTGGGGATTTTCTCTCCCACAGAGGGGAAGCCCAGGCCAAGGTCTCATCCGTTTGTAGGGAAATTACATAGGCTACCCTGGATTGGTGGGTGCAGAACATGGAGCGCTGGTGTTTGAACTTATTTGAGCATTGGTTAAGAAACCCTCTACGTGCAATAGGGTTCCCTCCATAAAGCAGAGGCGTCTGGATCCGTGGTTCAATGGATATAGGGGGTGATAGGGCTGGCGCCAGAGAAGCTTCCGGTAAGGGCCGTGCAGGAGTAGAACCCACCTGGAGTATGTCCATCAGGGTAAAAATATCCTGATGTCGGTTTGAAATAAGTGCCAGCTGTTGGTTTTGCAGGGCGAGGCATGTCTCATGATCTCTGAGTAGTTCTCCTTGGAGAGATACGGATCGCGCTACCTCAGTGGGGTCAATGTTTGGCCGAACAAAATGTGACAGTGCTCATCTCGAATCAGAGGTGGACCCGCAGGGCTGAGGTAGGAATGCAGAATAACTGACCAGAGCCCGGGGACAGAGTCCTGTAAGAGTATTCGTGGTCGGTAAGCAGGTAGGGGTCAGGGCTGTCAGCAGTGATGCAGAGACCAGGCAACAGGCAAAAGGTCAGGGCAGGCAGCAGAGGTGCAGAGTCCAGGTGAAAAGCAAAGGTCAGGGCAGGCGGAAGGCAGTGAGGTCGGGATCACGGTCCGGGGTCAGCAACAGGGATTCCAAATAGGCGAAAGGGTAATGCGTGAAAGAGAAGATTAAACGGAGCTGCAGCAAACAGAACTTTGCTCGACGACTTTCACCAGGAACTGCAGCCTTATAAAGCAGACTGCCAGTACCCAAAATGGCCACAGAGAGCAAAAAGGGCAGGAGAGACAGAAAACCTGGACCGTAGTGAAAATCCAGCATGGATCAAGCAGAATCTTTACAGTCGTGGTCAAGTTATTTCAACTCCTCCGGAGCAGAAAAAGCAGTGGCGTCAGGAACGTCAGGCCGATTTGAGTTCCAGGAGGTTTGGGACCAAGTCCCGGTCACCCAAAAACGTTGTTTATTGTTCTATTTAAGCTAGGAAAGTCTAGTTTTCAACCCCAATAAGTGTGTTCTTCTTATGTATTTTGTGTTTCATTGTGCTTAGCCTATTTTAAGTGAATAAATGCCACTTTATTTTACCAACTTGTTTTGCTCACTGGTTTTTTATCCCGGTATAAAATGTGTAAATGCCTGGCCTCCTGTGACAATCTTGACAATGATTTACTAGCCACTAAAGTGGCCAAGGGGGGTAGGATGTATAGTTTTATGTTTTTATTAACCCTTTTTTAGCCTGTTCTGGTTAGCTAGTCATGTAAAAACATGACTAGTTGACCCGGGATCTACTAAGGGATTAATATGGACTTTCATTTATTTTTATTACTATTTTACTATAAATATTGTACTATTTTATTACTATTTCAGGTTGGTTTAGCTTTTCTTGCCTATAGCTATATATTGGCCATTATATAGATAGAAAAGACAGGACTAATCCCAGTCTAAAATAGATGATGACATATTTGTATATAAAAAATTTTTTTTTAATGTACCCAAAATGGCCACAGTGAGCAGAAAGGGCAAGAAAGACAGAAAACCTGGACCATAGTGAAAATCCGGCATGGATCGAGCAGAATCCTTACAGTTGTGGTCAAGTTGTTTCAACTCCTCCGAAGCAGATACAGCGGTGGTGTCAGGAACTTCAGGCCGATTTGAGTTCCAGGACGTTTGGGACCAAGTCCTGGTTAACCAAAAACATTGTTTTATGTTCTATTTGAGCTAGGAAAGTCTAGCTTTCAACCCCATACCCCCAGTAAGTGTGTTCTTCTTATGTATTTTGTGTTTCATTGTGTTTAGCCTATTTTAAGTGAATAAATGACAATTTATTTTACTAACTTGTTTTTGCTAAGTGTTTTGATCACAGTATAAAAGGTGTAAATGCCTGGTCTCCTGTTACAATTATGGCAATGTTTTACTAGCCACTAAGGTGGCCAAGGGGGTAGGATGTATAGTTTTATGTTTATATTAACCCTTTTTAGCCCATTCTGGTTAGCTAGTCATGTAAAAACATGACTAGTTGACCCGGGATCTACTAAGGGATTAATATGGACTTTCATTTATTTGTATTACTATTTTACTATAAATATTGTACTATTTTATTACTATTTCAGGTTGGGTTATCATTTCATGCACATATATATATATATATATATATATATATATATATATATATATATATATATATAGGCCATTATATTATATAGATAGGAAAGACAAGGCTAATGCCAGCCTAAAATATATGATGAAATATTTGAGGTTAAAATGTTTTTGTTTTTTTAAATATACAGGTTTTAAGCAGGTGTCTCCTGAGCGGAACCCCATTCATTTCAGCTCAGGAGACCCCCTGCTTCCCAACATACTTATCTCCCTTGGTACTGTAGGTATCTCTGGAGTTTAAACGTCCCTGTCATGGCTTCCTATTGGCCCACATGACCTGTACATTTAAACAGCAGAGAGATACCAGCACCCTCTGTGGAGGAAAGTATCTCGGAAGCAGGGGGTTCAGTAGCTGAAATCAACGTGGTTCAGCTGCGGAGACCCCATGCTTTAAACCTATTTTAAAAATAATACAAAACTTGTCGGGGACAGATTTATGCCACCATTACGGATTTACTTTTTGGGACTGATCTGTTGCTATTCCTGGGCCAAAGGAACTGAACGATCCAAAGCGGATTCACATCCATTAAAAATAGTGCCCATCTCCAATGTTGAGCTTGTAGCCCTCATGTATTCCAGCATTTACAATTTATAAATATCCAGGTTTATAATCACAGAAACTGTACACCCTAAATGGACCACAAAACTTTCTCCAATGAGAGAAAGAGTTAAATAAGTAGATGAGATAAAGAGAGAAAAAACATATGCCAAATGTTCTTCCTCTGCCAGGGCTGAGGGAGGTTGCACTTGGTGCCAAAAGTAGTTATGTTGCAGTAATGAGGAGAAAGATTCTTACATATCAAGAATTAATGAGACCACAAAGAACAAAAGGAAGATAACAGAGAAGGCAGGGGAAAGGATGACTTTAAAATCTCCCTGCAGAACACCAGGAATAATAGAGTGAGAAAAAATGGAGAAGTTCCCTGTGGTAAAAACTATTAGAGGTGGTGAATTATAAAACTATTAACCAGAATGTAACTCCCAATTAAAAGATGATTTAACACTGGAATCTGATGGATGAATTTTGATTAAATGGAGAACTATTAGGAGCCTTGGGAAATGGACTTGTGCTGTCAGTTCTAAAAGTTAAAAGGCAGTTTGATATAAAAAATTATAAATTAAGGTTAATTACTTTAAATAACATGGCTTGAAGCAATAAAAATAAATGTATGATATTCTCAGGAGTTAGGGAAAAAATATAATACAGATATGCGTACATCTAAGTAGAAATTAAAATAAGAATTTTCAAGTACAGATTGTATTAAAAAGAACAAAACAAGATCAGTGATTAACCCTGCTTATATCACATTCATAATCTGCAGTATCACACTTGAATTTACGATTTCCACTACTATCTTTAATTGCAGATATAGCCAATCCAGGCGCGATACAGTGGATTGCGCTTTGATGATTCTAGGACTCTGACTCAACTCACCAAAACATAAGGTTAAATCTGGAGCAACATGGCACACATAAAAGCAAAACAAAGTGAAGCCATACAATTTTGGAAACATGTAACAGTAAATAAACATGTGTATACCTGTATGTAATTTAGCACATATGAGATACTTTGTAGGTTGTGTTATCTTTTAATGGACCAACATATCAATCATACAAGGTTTTTGTGTGCATAAGATTTGAAGACTGCAAAGGTCTTCGGATTGCAACGTACAAAGTATCTTATTCTTTCTGGGACAAACACAGCTCCCAGCAACCTTACATTTTGAACATGTGTGAATGGGCATGTGAAAATCATTGTACATCATTTTATATATATATAATCAAAAAATAAATAGATGATACCGTTCTGTGGCTAACGAAATGCTTTTATTTGTGCGAGCTTTCGAGATACACTGATCTCTTCTTCCAGCGATATTACAAAAAAAATATATATATACTTAGTTAAGTTATGGTGAGGCCCCCATCCTCATTGCTTCAGCTTTGCATAGCCAGTAACCAACCCCACACTGATGAGACTCATTAAGGTCGAAACGGCTGTCTGTGGGTGGGTTGACTGGCTATGCTTCTTAACCCTGGCAGTGCTAAAAGCTGTGAACTTGCAGCAAGCTTAAGCCTATAGGGAACCATGTTTAAAATGGTTTTGAAGCAAAAACTGGCACAGTGTGCTCATTTGCATGTCATTTCCCAGAATCCCTTGCTGCAGTGGAAGTGCTGTGTGCTTGGTGATAATGGTGAAAGGTGGGGTTGCAGACCTGCCTAAGACATGCAAATGAGCATAGTTATATTTCCATTTGATATATATATATATATGTATATATACAAAACAAAAATCAGCGCTAGATAGACCAAATGTGAATAGAAAGAGCGATAATTAAATAATCACAAATAGTAATGATGTTCTCATCATTCATGATGTTCACTCATGTTTGTGTGAATATACTGTAGTTGCAATGCTTCTCTATCAGCACTTTTTTCTTTCCATTCCTTTTCTCATCCCCTCCCTCAGCCCCCCCTTTCACCCTTCACCCACCCTTCCCCATCCATTTCCTTCCCTTCCCCTCGCCTTTCAAACTCTTTTTTCTCCCCTTCCTTCTTCTTCCCTTTCTCCTTCCATTCTACCTATGTCTCTGATTGCGCAATTTAATACAAATAAGCTAATTGCTTAGAACTATTGGCGCTATATAAGCAGGTTAGGAGGGAGGGACTTCACCCTCCTAACGAAGACACATGACAGTAACGAAACGCACGTTGGGACCCGGATCTTACTGACGACTGACGTCATCACGCACGCTGATGTCCACGAGCTCTTTAGCATCAGCTCCAGAGCATGGTGCGCTCTGTATACCGGAAGACCTTATTCACATGCATACGATCTGGCAGCTGGTATTTTCTCTGTACATTCTGTTCTTTGCGGTGCTGTTACAATGCTGAATTTTCAGTTCCGTTTGTGAGTTTGCATTCAATGATCTTTTAAGTTTGGCATTACATTTTTAATAGATTTGCACTTTGGGGCACGCACTTCTCTTTTTTCTTTTCTAATACATATTAAATTTTTAATAGATTTGCACTATGGGGCACGCACTTCTCTTTTTTCTTTTCTAATACAGTATATATATATATATATATATATATATATATATATATATATATAGTGTGATGGTGAGGGGGTAATCAGACTCACTAATAAAGGTTATGCCTGTTTGGTTACCTCTTATCCATATATTGGGGCTCAGCTGGGGCTCAGGAGTGCCAGCTCTTGAGCCTAACTGTTGTATAACCATATTGTAAAATCATGCGACAATAAAGAATGTATGTGTTTTTACCTTACCACAAGTGCCAGCAAGCAGAGATTGCTGGGTTATAAGTTTCAAGAGGGATTTTGCGGAGAAAGTTTTGTCAGAATGAGTCTAGGTAGTCGGGGTCCAGAGTTGCTGGATACACCAAAAAGGTACCCGAGAATCGTGCTTGATTCCCGGATACATATAGGCACATTGTCCTGGCAAAATCTCCCCTTAAAAATGCTTGCGCGACTCACCGCTAGGATTCCCTGCTTCAGCACAGACCAGAAAGGTAAATGGGGCATAGGGATGTGAGATGTCCCTGGAATGTTCATGGGGTCCCCAGGTTAAGGGGGGATACCCAGTTAATGCCCATGTCACCCAGAACCTAGTATATGGTTTCTGGGGGTGTTCAAACCATAGATAAGGTTGTAAGGAGTTTTAAGTCTAGTTTATAGTGTGTGGGGAATATGGCTAGTAAGGAATAAAGTGCAGCTTTGTATTCTATTCCCCATAACCAGAAGACTTAAGAAAGTTAAAGTGTATATTTTTATTAACAGAGGTCCAATGTTCTGACAGGCCACTAGGCTACCACCTTGGTGCCAGTGTGTCTGTCCAGACATCGGACATGAAAGCCACAGAGGATGCCAGAGGTGTGAAGAACATTTGGGCGGGAAGTTTAGGCTTGAGTAACCACATCCTTGGATGAATGGAGGTCCTCGGGACTACCATTTGCCCCAGCCGACTGTGATGAGCCTAAACCAGCGGGTCGCTTCTGAATACCAAGTGGGTAAGGTGGCAAGCTTGCAAATGCCCTTGGCTGATTCAGAAGTCCTGCTTGCCAATCGCTCTGATTGGTTGGTGAAAAAGTTCCCACGCTGGGATTGGCTGTAGTATTTCATGAATGAACTCAGAAATACTATGAATCCCTCAGCCAATCCGGTGATCAGATTCTAAGCGCCAGAACAGCAGCGGCAAATTTGAATGTACCAAAAGATGCTCTCGGAAAAATAGCAGCGAGCCGGCTGCAGACATTTCAAGGCAAAATATTTTCTGTCCAGCTTTTTGTGGCCAAGTTCTGAAAAAGAACCTAGCGGTCGCGGCTAGGATTGCAAGCCAAATTTAGTTCCACAACGTTTGGAGCTAACTCCGGTGAAGTGATTTCAGGACCTCCGGAGGAAAGAGAGCGGTGGTGTCAGGTACATCATGCAGATTTGAGTAACAGGACATTTCGGGCTAAGTCACGGTCAACTAAAGACTTTTGTTGTATGTCCAATGTAACTAGGAAAGTCTAGTATTGTAGCCCAGAGCCCCAGTAAGTGTGTCTTTCTTATGTAATTGTGTTCCACTGTGTGTTTGCCTATTTAAGTGAATAAACCACCATTTATTTCATTATCTCGCTTTGCTCAATGAATGATCCTGGTAAAAAGGTGGAAACTGCCTGATCACCCATGACAGTCTTGTTTACTGGTGGCGGCGATGGGATCATTGAGCTCTCTGTTTTAAAATCCTGCAGAGTCTTCTAACATAGAGAGAAACTCGTAGATTGCGAGGTGTCAAAGCAAGTAGTTACTTACACACGTTACATAAAAGCTAAGAAAGCACAGGTTCTCTTTGTCACTTAGTTTAGTGCCACCAGGTGTTAAAGCACAGACCGTCAGTAATGAACCGGTCAAGGGACCATCCCAGGATGGTCGCCCGGTGCGAGGCATATGTATTTACTACTGACGGTCGGTCAAAAACGGTGCTTGAGGAGAATCTCGAGAAACATGAAGCAAGTATATCTTCACGTGGGGTGGTTACAACCTTGACTGCAGTTGCAGTGTCCACTAGCCAAGCCAGGGTGCCGGAGTTCATTCCAGCCCTGGAGGTAGGTTATATACAAGGGGAGGAACGTGGCAGGATTAAAATGGACAATGTTGCTGGGCAGGATTCAGGGTGTTCAGCTGTGGTAGCCCCGGTGGCTAACAGTCTCCCTGCCCCAGGAATCTCTGCACTTCTCACCTTTGGGGGGGGGGGGAGGGTTACCTTTGAGCAGAAGCTTCAGCTACTTGTAGCTTCGCAGGGTATACAGCTCACATGACCACGATCGGATATTGGAGAGCAACCCATTCCTTGGGTGAATCATCACAGTTTAAGCAAATTTGTGGATGGCACGGACAAAATTGATGGGTACCTGAAGATTTTTTAAACTCTGTGTCTTCGGTACAGGGCGCCAGAACTGGTCTGGGGTTTGCAGTTGTCTCCGCTATTGACCGGAGCTGCCCTGGAAACCCTCTTAAATTAAAATAAAATTAAAATTGAAATTGAAAAACCCACATTATAATAAGGTTACTGGCTAGAAAACAAACTGAGAAAAATATTTCTATACTGACATTGTATGTTATAATCAACCATAATAATAGGCTGATGATACCCTATATAAGTACATACTGTACATTACATATAAGAATGAAAATTGATTTGAAACATCATTATATATATTTTAAGTATGTACACGTTGGATAAGCAGCATCTCCTATTTCAGGAATGGGACCAGTTCTATCAGCTCATTCAATTCCGCTGGTGCTTTACTTCCCAATGAGTATATCCAGAATTCCTCTCTTTGAAGTATTCAAATCAGGATCCACTCTTCTATGGTCTCTTGGAACCACCTCAATACCCCTAAAGTGTTATCCGTTTGGTTTACCTTGGTGATGGGTCAAAAAGTGCTGTGATAAATTGTGTATCTTTTTACCTTTCTCAAGGTTACACTGAGCATTTTTGATCCCATTAATGTGCTCACCAATTCTAATTTTAAGGGGTCTTATAGTTTTCCCAACATCTCAAGTTACAGGGACAGTCTATAACGTATACCACAAAGTTTGTAAGGCAACTGATAAAGTGTGTGATTGGATGTTCTTTGGCTCTAATGTCACATACTGTACACTTTTGCCACGTGACATATACAGACATATCACACACTTGACACATGTATAGTTCCCTTTAGGTTTTTGTGGAAAGTTCCCACATCGAGATATGTTTAATGTAGCTTTTTTCAGAACACTTGGAGCCAGTAGATTTTTAAGATTCCTGGCTTTCCTAAAAGCTTTTTTTGGTTCATATGCAATCCTATCTTGCAAAATGGGGTCCATTTGAAGGACACCCCAATGTTTTTGCAATATTCTCCTGATTTTCATTTTCTGTTTTCAGAACCCTGTAACAAATAGCTGTGTTCCCACTTGTGTCTCCTTTCCTGGATTTAGTGTGGTTCTTTTTGGGGATCAAAAGTTGTTCCCTAGGATAATCTCTACTTTTCTTGATTGATTTCTCAATCAATTGTTGGTCATATACTTGACGAATCTCTTTGCAATTACTTCAGATTATTCGTCAAAATCTAATACCTGTGAGCAGTTCCTACAAACCCGTAGTAATTGGCCATATGGAATGTTGTTAAGCCATTGGCGTGAATGATTGCTCTGATAGTCAAGGTATGAATTGACATCAACCTTTTTAAAAAAGGTTTAGTGATGATATTATTATCAACAATCTTCAAATTTAAACCAAAGAAGTTTATCTCAATGTTATTGCTCTCCCCACAACACAATATTCCTATTGTTGTTATTCATATAGTTGATAAATCTGCTAAGCTCATATGTTGACCCTGCCCAAATAATTAAAATGTTGTCTATATACCTTCAATAGTATTTCAGGTATAGAGTAAATTCATTAGGGCTCCAAACAAATTCCAGCTCCCACTTCCCCATAAAGAGTCCTGCATAATTGGTGGTGAAGCGGGTGACCATGGCCGTCCCAGTGGTCTGGAGATAGTACTGTCCTTCAAAAGAAAAATAGTAGTGATTGAGTATATAAATAATGCTGTCCATAATGAATCTCCTTGAGAAAGTGCTGTAGAAGCGTGAATGGGAGTGCTTTTCCTCTGTTTTGTTATGTATTTTTGTTTTATGAAGTTTAATTTAAAAAAATTATTTTTCATACACCTGGTGAGTTGCTGAGTGCTTTTGCATAGTTTTTTGCACAGTCTCTTTGTCCAGCCCATCCTACGTTGATCTCCTGCACCTATACCTCGGATTGGTGTGACGTGCAGCAGCCGTACAGGTGCACATCACACAGAATTCGGTTTTACCCGATGTGGGGGATACGGTGCTTTACACAGAGCTGCCTGTGAGGATTCACCATCCTGGCGGCCAAGGACCGTCTCCTCGCCTCACTGGTCCTCTAGTGACAGACACACAAGATGCGCATTCCTCTGGTCTAGTGACGTGCGCACGCGCGGACCTTGCACAGTCTGTTCCGGCATCTGCAGACCCTGGCCCTGCCCCTCGCCTGGTTGTACGATGCGGGTGCTCATCAAGACTCCCCGCTGATGTGCGTGGTAAGCCCCGCCTTGACGTCTTGCAGAACTGGCGTGGGAGCATCACACGCTCTAAGCCCTGCCTCTGACCTCTGTGACACGCGTGGGCTGCAAGCAACCTTCTACCTGATCAGGCTGCATTATAGGGCACATACAATATATGATAAACCGCTCAACCTCAATACCCTAGTTTGAAATATAGTTAAACTTGGTACACTCCTCCCCCCTGACGAAGTGTACGTTGTACACGAAACGTGCGTAGGGCACCTTTTTCTGACGCCGCGTTGGTGGCATCAAGAACGAACGGCTGTCGGAATTACTGGTATCAGGCTGTATGGTATCCCCCTCCCTTCTGTTGTATATCCCAGAGGAATGCTGTATAAGTATTGTACATGCATTTAGATATCTAGCAGAGTGTTTTCGCCCAATGGTGACGCACATGCGCAGTTCATTGGTTTGACTCACCACATTGTGTGGTTGTCATGTATTTTATTATTTACTAACGACATATCTCATTTAATGATTTGCCAAAAACCGCTAGTGAGACACTATACTAATGTGGATATACTACACATTGTATATACAGAATAATACTAGATATACTGAATAATGTGTGCATAGAATTAAAGTGGATACTATACTGAGTAAATGATTGGACATATGCCAGTTTAAGTTACCTGTATAACATCACCTTGGCAGTTAGGCATAATACACTATATAGTTACATAGTGATATTTCCTTTGACAGTTTTTATGCCAATGAGGAGTAGGCAACACTGTCACACTGTGTAAATATCTATTCGATATTTAGATTTTGTGTTGATGGCTTGGGATACACCAATATAGGTGGTATTGGCATATTAGGCAATACAGCCTTTCGAAGGAGGTTTTAAATCACTGTATATAATTTTCACTATAAGCTGATGTCAGTGTTACGCCGGTGCTGCCCGCAGACCACACCCGTCCCCTGAGCTGAAGGGGGAAGTGGTAATACATGCACCCGCAGCAAAGGGAGCGTGTCCGAAGTGTGGTATGAAGCATTGCCAGGCCAGGTGTAGTAAGGTAGACAATAATTGCCGGTACCGGTTGAAGAGATAGAGTGATGAATGCCTTGCCGAGGTCAGGGAGTGGAGAGTGGAGATAGGTCATAGTCCAAGCTGTGTTCAAGGGGTTACCAGAGTGAGCGTTGTCCAAGGAGTGCCGAGATTGAGAGCCAGAGGGGGTAGTCGTACAAGCCGCGTCAGAACCTGTGAAAACACTGAGAGAATCCAGAAGTACTTCCATACAGAGACTATGTCGCGCAAAGACTGAGAGCAGAGAGGAGCTAGATAAAGCAGGAAGGTCCAATTAGGAACGGAGGCGGGACAGGAAGAGCTACGGGGAGACACTGCAGATTGGTGCAGGCATATCAGGCCAGGTGAGTCTTGTTGGTAACCTGAGTATGCTCGTGTGGTGTGCGGGGGCAGATCCTGAGGTATGGGGGACGGGAAGAAGAGTGTGCAGAATGAGCGCGCTCCGTGTCAGGAATCGGCGTTCTCCACGCTCCTCAGACAGAGCACTCCCTCCCCGCAGGGAGCTCCTGGACACATAAAACAATCCTGCCTTACCGGCCTCCACGGCTCCCCGCCCCTGCCACCGTCGTGGGATCATTCCCCTCGGCGATTCCTCTGTACAGCGCCGCGCGCGCCCACGCCCTCCTGCAAGCACACCAGCACCATCCACTGGCTCGGTTCACGCGCGTACACGAGTTACGGAGCAAGCTCAGTCTGCACACTCTTCTTCCCATCCCCCGGACCTCAGGCTCCGCCCCCGCACACTGCACGAGCATACTCAGGTTACCAACAAGACTCACCTGGCCTGTTATGCCTGCACCAATCTGCAGTGTCTCCCTGTAGCTCATCCTGTCCCGCCTCCGTTCCTAATTGGCCTTCCTGCTTTATCTAGCTCCTCTCTGCTCTCAGTATTTGCTCGACATAGTCTCTGTATGGAAGTACTTCTGGATTCTCTCAGTGTTTTCACAGGTTCTGACGCGGCTTGTACGACTACCCCCTCTGGCTCTCGATCTCGGCACTCCTTGGACAACGCTCACTCTGGTAACCCCTTGAACACGGCTTGGACTACGACCTATCTCCACTCTCCACTCCCTGACCTCGGCAAGGAATTCATCACTCTATCTCTACAACTGGTACCGGCAATTATTGTCTACCTTACTACACCTGGCCTGGCAACTCTTCATACCACACTTCGGACACGCTCCCTTTGCTGCGGGTGCATGTATTACCACTTCCCCCTTCAGCTCAGGGGACGGGTCTGGTCTGCGGGCAGCACCGACGTAACATTATGTCGAGCCCACAAGACGCAGACTAGACCGAACTACAGCAGTTTCTCTCCAATCTGCTTCAGCAAAACCAGGCCATGGCGGATCAAATTGTGGCACTTACACGCCAGGTCGCAGTACTCTCAGACAGGGTACCGACCGCGACCCCGCCAGATGTAAGCCCCCACTCCGCAAGCGCAGTTTGCAGCTCAGATGTAAGGATTCCTCCCCCCAAGCCTTATGCAGGTGAACCGCAAGAATGTAGGGGTTTCCTAAACCAGTGTGAGGTGCAGTTTGAAATGGCCCCCCATCTCTACAATACTGATCGCAAGAAGGTAGCCTACATTTATAATCTCCTCACTGGCAGCGCCCTGGCTTGGGCTTCCCCTGTTTGGGAGCGACGTTCTGACCTTACCCAAGATTACCCGGCATTTAAAGCCGAGTTTCAACGGGTATTCGATTCCCCCGCTCGTCGGGAGATGGCATCTGTTTCTCTCCTCCAGATCACTCAGGGACGGCGGATGGTGACACAGTATGCTGTGGAATTCCGGACTCTAGCAGCCGAGACTAACTGGGGACAAGAGGCTCTCGTCTCCGTATTCTGGCAAGGCCTGGCAGATCCCATCAAGGATGAACTCTCTCTCCAATCCAGGCCAGATCAACTGGAGGTCCTTATTGATTTGGCTGTCCGAGTGGATCAACGTATCCAGGTACCCCGCTCAGAGCGTCAGCGCACTCGCGTCCATAACTTTCAAGTTCCGTTCTCCAGTACTCCCAGCAACACTCCTGCACTAGAGTTGCCAGAGCCAATGCAATTGGGGGTACAACGCATCCGCACACCAATACGGCAGTTCCGCCACACCGGGGGATTATGTTTCTACTGCGGATCCATGGAACATCTGGTTCGGGAGTGTCCACTGTGTCCGGGAAACGGGAACACCCAGTGAGTACAGAGGGGCTCTCTCTGGGTGTAATGTCTCCACGTCCCCTTCATAAAGATGAACTCCCTAAGAAACTTACATTTCCAGTATTCCTTTCAGGCGATAAGTTCAAGACTTCTACCGCCGCTTTCATTGACTCAGGAGCTGCAGGAAACTTCGTGGATCTTGAATTTGCCAGGGTAAACCGCATATCACTAGTGAGAAAGAAGGTTCCCATCGCACTCGTCAGTATCGATGGACGTCCTCTTACCCCGGCCCACATCTCCTTAGAGACGGCTCCCTTGCTTCTGTCTTCACATCTGCACAGGGAGACCTTATTTCTCAATGCCATTCACGCTTCTGGGATACCCATCACCCTTGGTCTTCCTTGCTACAGCTTAACAATCCTCTCATTGACTGGAATTCCTCCGGTCCCATTTCCTGGAGGCCGAGGTCAGACGAGACTCATTAACTGCTGGCCAATACCTCTGTTCCCGAAGTTATTCTACCTTCCGTTTACCATCAATTCCGGGACGTTTTCAATAAGGTACAGTCAGACCTCTTGCCGCCACACAGGACTTACGATTGTCCAATCAATCTAGTTCCTGGTTACTCCCTACCCAAGTCCAAGACCTACCCCTTGTCGTTACCAGAATCTCACGCTATGGATGAATATATCCAAGAGAATCTCAAGAAAGGCTTTATTCGTCACTCCAATTCCCCAGCAGGGGCTGGGTTTTTCTTCGTCAAGAAAAAGGACGGGTCGTTGAGGCCTTGCATCGACTACAGGGGTTTAAACCACATAACTATTAAAAATCGTTACCCCCTTCCCCTTATTACCGAACTGTTCGATAAATTACAGGGGGCCAAGATTTTTTCCAAGTTGGATCTGCGTGGTGCCTATAACCTGGTGCGCACCAGGAAGGGGGATGAATGGAAGACGGCCTTCAACACGCGTAGTGGACACTACGAATATCTTTTAATGCCTTTCGGCTTATGTAATGCTCCCGCTGTCTTCCAGGATTTCATCAACGACGTCTTTCGTAAGGTACTCAATATTTTTGTTATTGTATACTTGGATGATATCCTGATTTTTTCCAAAGATCTACAGTACCACATACGCCACAACTGGAAAAGAAGTTATATCAGTGGCGCTCAACACTGTAATGATCAAAGCAATTCTAATAGATATTATAAAATATATATTATAAAATATACAACCAGAGCCACGGAAATCGCCCGTCCGATTGGATGCTCCACGTGGTAAGGGTAAACATGTAAATATACAAAGAAATCAAATCATAGCATAATACTGTAAAACATACACATACATAAACAAACAACACTTAACAAACGCTGAGAACAACAGGTAACTACTCACAATGGCATTTAATATGGTATATCATTAATATCATAAAATACACTTATTACACATAAAATAGTACATAAAAACATATATTAGGTTCAGGCAAGATTCTCCAACTCGGGTGGGGGTACCTGCTTACCGAAAACAGGATGTAATCAGGCAATGGATAATTCAAAGAGTATCCCCTCTTATGGATAGCTGCTGCTGCTGCTGCTGCTGCTGCTGCTGCTGCTGTTGTTAACACCTGGGCTCAGACGAGGAGTCTCTTATGGGCAGGGACAAGTTTTTACAGCTAGCTGCGTCTGCCTCAGTCCTCTCCCAGCACTGCAGAAGCTCCAGGACACACACAGAGATACTTCCTGGTCTGCCCGCACCACGTGCACCAAACACAGCAATGCTGTATACTTGGATGATATCCTGATTTTTTCCAAAGATCTACAGTACCACATACGCCACAACTCCTACGTCCTTTCCCGTCTCCGGGAACACCATTTGTACGCCAAACTGGAGAAGTGCACCTTTCATACGACCTCTACTCCGTTCCTGGGGTACATAATTTCCGATGAGGGGTTTATGATGGACTCCGGTAAACTTCAAGCAGTCACTGAATGGCCAAGACCCAACTCTCTCAAGGCCATACAACGTTTTTTAGGGTTCGCTAATTATTATCGTAAGTCTATACGGAGTTTTTCCACCATTGTGGCACCCCTTACTGCGCTAACCAAAACAGGAGCTGATCCTTCTTCTTGGTCATCCGAGGCCGTCTCCGCCTTCGAGACACTCAAGGAAGCCTTTATATCCGCACCTATTCTCCGTCATCCCAACATTGAACTTCCCTTCGTCCTGGAGGTCGACGCTTCTAATTGCGGCGCTGGTGCCGTTCTTTCTCAGAGACCCATGCCCCAAGATAAGTTACATCCCTGTGCATATTTTTCCAAGAAATTCTCATCTGCCGAGAGGAACTATGACGTGGGTAACAGGGAACTTCTGGCCGTGAATGTGGCTCTTCAAGAGTGGAGACACCTGCTGGAGGGGTCGAAAGAGCCGTTTACTATCCTCACGGACCACAAGAACCTTCTTTACATAGAGAACGCTCGACGCCTTGGTCCACGACAGGCTCGTTGGGCCCTTTTTTTTTCCAATTCGATTTTCACCTTTCCTATATGCCCGGGACCAAGAACGTTAAGGCAGATGCACTCTCCCGAATACATTCTTCTGAAGAGAGGCCAGAGGAATCTTTGGAGACTATCCTTCCGCATGAGAGTATTCTCGCCACGTCTTCTTTTAAGAATCTTGACAAGATTTTGCACTCCCAGAGACGCATTCCCAAGGACTTGGTCGTTCCCGACAACAAACTCTTTGTACCTTCCAAATTTGTTCCAGAGGTCCTGTCTTGGGGTCACTCCTCTAAATCTGCAGGTCATCCAGGCTTTAAGAAAACTACTGATCTCATTCGTCGGAATTTCTGGTGGCCAAGGATGTCTCAAGATATTCTGGAGTTTACCCGTGCCTGTCCCACGTGCGCTCAAAGCAAGACTCTCCATCAAAAGCCTCAGGGTTTTCTGTTACCCCTTCCAGTTCCCGACCGCCCCTTGTCCCACATTTCGATGGACTTCCTCGTGGAGTTTCCCAGGTCCAGAGGAATGAACACTATCTTGGTGGTCGTGGACAGGTTCTCAAAGATGTCCCATTTCATTCCACTTAAAGGATTACCCACCTCCCCCGCCCTTGCTGATATCTTTACGGAGCAGATTTTCCGAATTCATGGGATTCCTTCGTCCATTGTTTCTGACAGAGGTTCTCAGTTCATATCCAAATTTTGGAGAGCTTTCACGAAGAGATTGGGCATCTCTTCTTCTTTCTCTTCCACCTATCATCCTCAGTCCAATGGACAAACGGAGAGAATCAATCAATCCCTGGAGAAGTACCTAAGATGTTTCATATCCGATTTCCAGGATGATTGGGCTCAACTCCTCTCTTGGGCAGAGTATGCCGTCAATTCTGCCAAAAACGAGTCCACCCGGGAGTCGCCCTTCTTTATAAATTATGGGTTCCACCATCCCTGTCTTCCCATCCCCAACATTCCTTCTGGAGTACCAGCCGTAGATGAACACATTTCTTCCCTCCAAACCGCATGGTCCAGGATTCAGTCTACCCTTCTCAACTCCTCCCGCAGGTCGAAACTACAGGCCGATCGTTGTCGTCGTTCGGCGCCCAGTTACAAACCAGGGGATTTGGTATGGCTCTCCTCTAAGAATATCCACCTCAAGGTACCATCTCCTAAACTGGCACCCAAGTTCCTGGGTCCTTTACCTATTTGTGAACAAATCAATCCCGTGGCATTCCGGTTCCAACTACCACCCAGTATGAAGATTCCCAATGTCTTTCATGTGTCCCTCTTAAAACCATTTATCTCCAGTCACTTCTTTCCGGATCAGACTCGTAAACCGGATCTCATTACTGTACAAAAAAACGAGGAATACGAGGTTCCCTCTCTTTTGGATTCTCGCCTATCCAGGGGTCAGCTCCAGTTTTTGGTGCAGTGGAAGGGCTTTGGCCCTGAAGAGCGTTCCTGGGTTCCTTCAAAGGACATTCATTCCCCGGCTCTTCTTAAGTCCTTCAGGAAAAAGTTTCCAGAGAAACCGTTCTTAGACCGTCCTCAGGCCGTTCCTGAAGAGGGGGGTACTGTCAGGAATCGGCGTTCTCCATGCTCCTCACACAGAGCACTCCCTCCCTGCAGGGAGCTCCTGGACACACAAAACAATCCTGCCTTACCGGCCTCCACGGCTCCGTGTGTACGCGCGTGGACCGAGCCAGTGGATGGTGCAGGTGTGCGCGCGGGAGGGCTTGGGCGTGGCCGGCGCTGAGCAGAGGAATCGCTGAGGGGAGTGATCCCGCGACGGCGGCAGGGGCGGGGAGCCACAGAGGTCGGTAAGGCAGGATTGTTGTGCATATACTGTTGTGCATATCCCCCCCACCAAGTGTTGCAGCTTAGAGATAGTGTATCAATACACATCTCATCCCTATATATCTCTCCGTCTGTCCTATTTAACCCACACTGGACTTTACCTGTATATCACAATACCTACTTACCTGCAAATTACAGCTGTTGCTGAGACTACAATTTGACTTTATGAATATTTATGGAACTTATTATGGTTCAAGGTGAATCTTAGAGCATAGTAATGGGCCATCTGTTACACATAATGAATTGTTGTTGGCGGTGGAAAGAGTGTTATCTTCATATACATAATGAGTGTCCTCCACATGGACCCCATCTTGCAAGATATGATTGCATCTAAACCAAAAATAGCTTTTGGAAAGCCAGGAATCTTAAAAATCTACTGGCTCCAAGTGTTCTGAAAAAAGCTACATCAAACATATCTCAATGTGGGAACTTTCAACAAAAACCCAAAGGGAACTAAACTTGTGGCAAGTGTGTGATATGTCTGTATACTGTATGTCACGTGACAAAAGTGTATGTGACATTAGAGCCAAAGAACATCCAATCACACACATTATCAGTTGCCTTAAATCTTTGTGGTATACATTATAGACTGTCCATGTAACTTGAGATATGTTGGGAAAACTATAAGACCCCTTAAAAATAGAATTGGTGAGCACATTAATGAGATCAAAAATGTTCAGTGTATCCTTGAGAAAGGTTAAAAGATACACAATTTATCACAGCACTTTTTGACCCATCACCAAGGTAAACCAAACGGATAACACTTTAGGGGTATTGAGGTGGTTCCAAGAGACCCTAGAAGAGGGGATTGTGATTTGAAACTACTTCAAAGAGAGGAATTCTGGATATACACGTTGGGAAGTAAAGTACCAGGGGGATTGAATGAGATGATAGAACTGGCCCCATTCCTGAAATAGGAGATGCGGTTTATCCAACGTGTATATACTTAAAATATATATAATGATGTTTCAAGTCAATATTCATTCTTATATGTATGTACATTGTGATGCCGTCACTGCCCTCTAAGGGCTACCGATACCGCCATAAGCAGAAATCCAAGTGAGTCAGACCAAAAGAGTGTTGACTGGAAACGGTTCCATGAGGCGTCCCAACAAGACGTTCAACGCCTCATCGGCAAGCAAGAAATTTCTCAGCGAGAGGTCTGCACATTAAAAACAGAGCTGGGTAAAGTAAAGCAGTAAGTGCTACAGGAGCGACTGAGTACCCAGTGGGTCCCCGTTGAGCAGCATTATGAGCTGAAGGCCACCCTGAGCCTTACCCGAGCATCACTGGAAGCAGAATACAAAAAAACTAAAAATGTCCAAACCTTGGAATCTGAAAAACTGAAGTTGGATAAAAGACTTCTAGAGCTAAAGTGGATAACTGAACACACGCCCCAGCAACTCACAGCTATAAAGGAGGACAACCTCAAGCTGGAGAAAGAGCTGGAGAAGCAGAGAGCCTGCTCCATCACCAAAAATCAGTACTCCCAGGAGAAAGAGGCATGGAAAACAGAAGCAGCAGCAATCCTAGCGACAAAAACTACAGAGATCCAAAATCTGAAGGATGCGCTGACACAAACCCAGAGCAAGCACCGGAAAGAGATGAAGGCCCTGAGAGGAATTGAATTGGCAGCTGCCTTGAATCAGAAAAGAAGTATAGAAGGACAGCTTCAAGACCTGAGGAAGGACCTGGCGTTTGAGCGTGCTGGTCGCAAGAAGGCAGAGAAACAACAGCGTGACCTAGGCGAAGACGTCAAAGCTCTGAAGACTGAGTGGGCCACTACGCTAGACTCTGTTACTGCTCAGCAGGAGGTCTAATGAAGAAAACCTTTAAGAAGAGGTGGATGTCAGACATGTCTGACAAAGAGGTTGGGGCACGGGATAGTGCACGGGCCGCTCACAGGACAGTGTTTTGCTGGGGGGAGGGATATGTGATGCCGTCACTGCCCTCTAAGGGCTAGAATGGGGCAGTTGTGGGACTTTACAGCTCTCATATCAATCTGGAATGGTCTGTTCAGCTGTGAGTTAATGAGCTAATTAGCCTAGCCTGTATAGTCAGGAAGTGATACAGAGATGCCCCCTCCCCCATGCTGCCAGACACACACTTTTGAGAGTTATACAGAGAGGATCAGAGACGCTGCTGCTATACTGATCTGGGAAGACACACACAGACAGCCCTGTTAGAGACTGAAAAGGGACCTTCTGCAGGTACACTGGGTAAAGTGGGGAAAGAGTTTAGTTCTCCCACGATTAGTTAGGGACTAAGCTGTATTAGTCAGTACTCCTGGAAGGAGTTAGGTCTTTTGTTTCTGTTTTGTGTTATGAGATAACCCTGTACCTGCTTTGTACCCTGTAAATAAACCTCTGCTTTGAAAGTACAGTGTTTCCTGCCTTTGATCTGGACAAAAGATCCGACGCTGGGACTGAGACGTCACAACATATATAGGTTTTCATCAGCCTATTATTATAGTTGATTATAACATTCCATTTCAGTATAGTAATATTGCTCTGTTTGTTTTCTAGCCAGTAACCTTATGATAATGTGGGTTTTTCAATTTTAATTTAATTTTAATTTTCATGTTTACCTTTGTATATTTTCTTCATTTCATACTTCGTTATAGTATATGTATCCATGTGTATATGTGTGTGTGCATATGTATGTGCATATGTTATGCATATATGTGCATTTAGATGTATGCCCATATGTGCGTAATTTATGTATTTATATAACCTTTTTTTCATTTTCTTTTTCATTAGTGGTTTTCTACCTTTACCATACAGTATGTGTGTAAGGTATTTTTTTGTTTTGTTTACTAACTGTTATAGCATGTATGTTCAAGTTGTTCTTGCATGGTTATTTATATAATAGTTATATTATTTACCCATTGCAACACACTAATTGGAAGACTTTTCTTTATCAATCTGAGATCCCTATTGGCTGGGGGAATTATCCTTTTCACTATTTAAAACCGGCTACAGGATCAGTAAGACAAACCCCCTGGTGAAGCGTCAAATGACGTGAAACGCATAGAGGTGAAGTCATCACATAGCTACGAGGAGCCGTGACGACGGACGCCTGGAAGCTACCATCATCCCCTTGCTTCCACGAGGACGCAAACTGCATCCATATCCACAGCTCTAACATCTTGCAGTGGGGACCAGATTATATTCCAACTTGAATCCGTGTGTTGTGGACTTGTGGGACCTATCCTCATGGCAGTTTTTCATATGCGGATGATTGGATCTACATGATCCTATTTTATTATGTAAGTGTAATTTAGTCATTTTTTTTAGTTTTTAATGAATTCAGACTTAGGGGCCTATGCAGAGAGCAGCGAGAAGCCCAATCTCACCAGTTTTTTGCCAAATATGCCTACAGCAATTTAGTAAATGGCGAAAAACTGGCGAGATGAGGAAAATCCGCCAGTTTTTTTTACTTGGAAAAAAAACTCGCCGCGCGGGTGGCGAGAAGCAATATCTCGCCAGTTTTAGAACCCGCCGTATGCTGGTAGGCCCGATCAGCATCTCGCCGCTGATCACGCCAATAAAACGGAGAGATGTTCTCCAAATAGCTCCGCCAACAAAAGTTGGCAAGAAGCTGGAGCTGAGCGGCGATAGGGGACATAAAAAAAGAAACAGGCCCTTTTCCTGGCTCGGATTGATGCTGGGGGTCCCTAGAGCTGATACCTAGGAATATCAGCACCGGAGCCCCCCGACATGCATCCGAAGCAGGAAAAATGCATGTACAGCCCACTTCATTACCTTAGCGGCTAACCGCTAAGGCATTGAAGGGGTTAACCCACCCTGCCAGCTTTATTGTGGGTAGCGGGGGTGGGAGAAGGGGGTATTTGGCCCTTGGTGTGAGTTTAGGGCTTGCGGGGGGGTTGCGGGTGCAGTTAACCCCTTCACGACCGTAGCAGTTAATACCGCTACGGTCATGAAGGGATTAACCCCTCCTGCTACCCACCCACAAGCCCTAAACAACCACCGTTGGGGCTAATACCCCCTTCACCCACCCCGCTACCCACAATAAAAAAATCACACACAGCAGCCCCACAATAAATAAATAACTCTAAATAAATAAATAAATGAATATAAATATATATATATAACAACAACCGCTACAACCCCTAACATACACATATATGCACATCACTGATACTATAGGCCAGCGGGGGACCTCGGGTGCTACCCGCAGGCCTGCAGTACCAATTATGTGCCCCCCCCAAATTCATGAATAAACACATACATACTTTTAAAGAAATAACCCCCCCTCCCCTAACACATACAGTATAGTTATGGGCACAATTACTTTTATCCACAAAGGGATAATAGTGAATGTGCCCATTTTAAATACATAAACAGCAATAAATACATTAAATACATATAGCAGTCACCCATGTCCAGCTGCCACGATGAAGGCCATCCTCATCTTCATCCTACCCATGCTCCCTCCGCTGCTGCAAAACAGACACAACAATGAAAACATCCAATGTAATGTCCCCTAACCCCTTAATTACCATAGCGGTTATTAACTGATACAGTCATTAAGGGGTTAACCCACCCTCACCCACCACTCGGGTTGCCTACATACCCTCCCACACTAACCCCCCACCCCGTGAGGTCTAACCACCCTCACCCACTACCCACAAGGGAGGCCTACCCACATACCATTGGGGAACCCCCCCCCCACCCCCAGTACCCATAATAAAAACAATACAGTGACACACAATAAACTTCATTCTATTTATTAAATACATTACCCACCCGCTGTGTCCCCTCATAAATACAAGATTTATCCTTTTACAAACAGGGTTCATACCCCAGCCCCACGTGAGTCCCCGGTGGGCTGGAGGGCACCTGACAGACCTACAGGGTACCAGCAGCCCTTTTCAAACAGGTTCTGGAGGCCTGCTGGTGGGTCCTGCCAAGCGCCATGGCCCCCAGGTGGTCTCCTTGTGACACCGTGGGCCACAATTGGGTCCCCACGGTAGGCCCAAGGATGCCTGGGAGCCCTGGGTCAGACCCATAGGTGTCTGTGGGGCCTCTGGTGGTTCCCACGGGGGTCTGGGGAACTCACGAGTGCTCACTACGGGTCCGCGGTGCCCCCACGGATGTGGGACCACCGCTTCATCCCCGCACCTATGGGTCAGCGGTGCCCCCACGGATGTGGGACCACCGCTTCATCCCCACAGACTACGGGTCCACGGTGCCCCCACAGATGTGAGGCCACCGCTTCATCCCCGCATGTGTCACCCGTGGAACCACCAGCCTGATACCCGTGAGACACCCGAGGAGACCCGCAGGTGGTCTCCAGAGGTCTCACGCAGAACCAAGGAACAAACCCTGAATGTAAAAAAAATAAACCTGGCCTATACATTCAATACATACACCCCCCCCCCCCCCCCCAACACCTACAGTACAATAATGTGCAAAATAACTATTATCCAGATAGGGATAATAGATTATTTGCCCATTATTAAAAACATTAACTAGCATATTCAAATAAATACAGTACTACTGACCTTATCAATAAGAAGTCTCAGTCACCAGCAACATCCTTGTCTTGCCCACAAAAAACATTGCCAATAAAAAGCCAATACATTGCAATTACATTCAGATATCAATTAACCCCTTAAACACCTTATCGGATAATAACCGCAAAGGTAATTAAGGGGTTAAGCCACACTGGCCCGATACCCACCCTTCACCCATGAATTTGTACATTCGCTTCATCATGCAAATATATATATATATATATATATATATATATATATATATATATATACCGAGAGAAAGAGAGAGAGAGAAATATTTATAAACACACATGATGAACCAATATACAAATACATGTAGAAGGGTTATCAAAAACATGCTGTACTCAAAATAACACTTCTCCATAAAGACACACTACAATAAAATCAATTTCCTTTCATAATCCTAACTGATCTTACAATCAAAAAAATCAAATGCCAATCAAAAACCTCAAATGACAATCAACACATTGCATTTACATTGTATATATGATGCATACAATCTAAGCACCATATATACATTCTGCAAATGAATGTTAACAATAACATTGCAAGCAAAATACAGATAACTCCAAACAAGTATACTATTTTGTAAACATAAATCAATTAGCATTCATTAATGACATCCCTAAGCAATTTACATTCCATCACTAACAATTAAACAATTAACTAATGCAAGCCTGGAACTGAACAATGTAGCCTGAGAAAAAATATAAGTGCCAACAAGCATACAAAATTGAAAACCAACGCTAACCCTGACCTCAAATACAGCATACAATAACAACAATTACATCTATCTAATTTTAAAATACTATAAACACACATTTAAGCATATCTGCATAGTCACATTAATTTAAAACACATCAAATAAAGCTTTTTTTTTTTCAACTTTCAATTTTTATTGGAAAGTACAATTACAACCAATATTCCACAGCCCGTTGTTACATTTCCATTTTTGTCAAACCACATATAGTGACAACAACTAGATGTGACTACTTGACACAGGACAAACAAGACCAGACAGACTTGACAGGGAGACAGGGATAGAGGGTAGGAGGGGGGAGGGGGTGGGGGGGGAGGAGGTGGTATGTTTCCAGGCTCTGGAGAGGGTGTGGAGATTTGTCGTGTTCGAGATTTCTCGGCCTTCGCTACGAATTTTAACTTTGGCGGGCTCTACAAAGATTCTATTACCCTTCGTATCATTATTCTCCTCTTGTTTAAGTCTACCGGGAGATCTGATAGCTGTGCGTCACTATGTCATTTTGTCTAATCTGCCCATAAAGGAGAACGTACTTGATTGAATTAATGCAAGATTGAGGCGGCATCCACTCCTGGGGTTTCTTCCTGGGTCAACCATGGATCCCAAACTTTTAGAAAATTTGTGCCGGAGTCATTAATTAAACTCGTTAATTGTTCCATCCGGCAAACATGCCAAATTCTGTTTCTGATCTTAGGGATAATTGGTAACTCCTGCTGTTTCCATAACGCTGCAATCTCGCATCTCGTGGCAGTAGCAAAGTGCGCGATTAATTTATGCGACGCATTTGACAGACCCTGGATCCGCCTGCCCATTAGGAACAGCCACGGGTCCAGGGGGATCTCCAAATCGAGAATCCGCTGAATCCAATCTCTGATTTTTTCCCAAATAGGGGCCACTTTAGTGCAAGACCACAGCATATGTCGGAGATCTGCTGCCTCCCCGCACTGTTTAGGGCAGAGAGGAGAGTAGCCTTTTACAAATTTCGCTAAGCGCGTCGGAGTGTAATACCACCTCATTAGGACTTTATATGCGTTCTCCTTTAATGTGGTGCAGATTGACCTTTTTGCCGCCGCCTGAATAATTCTGTCCCATTCGTCGTCCTCTAAAGTCTCTCCTAGGTCGGATTCCCACTGTCTCATGTAACTCAATCTATTGTCATTGGGCGACTTCTGGCAGATCACTTCCCTGTACATTCTAGACGTGAGTCCCCTAGTGTCCGTATCTCTAGAACACAGCTGCTCAAAATTTGTTCGTGCCGGTCGTATTGGTGTTTTGTTGTAGAAATCCCTGATCTGGAGGTACCTAAAAAATTCGCTGTTTGGGATATTCTTAGAGGATTTAATTTGTTCAAATGATTGTATTGTCCTTTTGCCCTCCAGATCTTTTAGGCGGGAGAATCCCTTCTGGGTCCAGATTAAGAAATTTTTGCTATTCAGGCCCGGAGCGAAGTCTGGGTTGCCCTCTATTGGTGTCATTACTGACGCTTTGGTTGTCAGGTTACATTTAAACTTCGTGGCCTCCCAGACTTTTAACGAATTGACCATGGTCTGTAGCGGGTTGTTCATCTTGCGTACCCCTTCTCTGGGTAGCCAGATTAAATTTCGGAATTCAATTCGTGCACAACATCTCTTTTCCAACTCGACCCATATCCGAAGGCTTGGGTCTGTGTGCCATTGGAAAATCTACCCTAATTGGGCTGCTTTGTAGTAGGCCTGCAAGCAAGGCACCGCTAACCCTCCACGTAGTGTGGGATATTTTAAAATCCCTTTAGTAATTCGTGGGTTTTTCCCATTCCAGATAAATTTCATAATTTTTGACTGGAGGGAGAGGATGTCCGCCTGTACCAATGGGATAGGGAGACTCTGGAAAAGATATAGCATCTTTGGGAGGAGGTTCATTTTCACGCTATGTATCCTCCCAATCCATGAGATATTCCCCTTCATCCAGGTTCGGAGATCCTCCCCCAGTGTCTTTATGATCTTGGGGAAATTTGCTTTATATAAAGTTTTGTATTCTTTTGTGAGATACACCCCTAAATATTTGATCGCAGAGGTTTGCCATTTAAACTGAAAATTGAGGTCAATCAGTTTTTCGATTTCTTTTGGTAAATTAATATTGAGGGCTTCTGATTTTGACTGATTGATCTTAAATCCCGAAATTTGGTTAAATTTGCCCAGTACGTTGAATATATTTGGGAGAGATGTGAGAGGTTTGGTTATTGTGAGAATGACATCGTCCGCATAAAGCGCGGCTTTGTGCATTTGGTCTCCCACTGGGATACCAGAGATATCTGGATTAAGTCTGATGTGTGCCGCCAAAGGCTCTATACATAGGGCGAACAGCAACGGCGACAGCGGGCATCCTTGACGTGTTCCGCTTTTGATTTCAAACTGTTCTGAGGGGAAGCCTTGATATCTCACTCTTGCTGATGGATTTTTATACAGCGCCAGGATGGCCTGCAGGAGGCATCCCTCAAAGCCAAATGCTCTCAATGTTTCCGAAAGGTAGGGCCAGTCTATTCTATCAAAGGCTTTCTCAGCGTCCAGACTTAACAACATGGATTGTATTTTTTCTTTTTGGGCCAGATCAATCAAATCTATAATTCTCCTGGTGTTATCTGCCGCTTGTCTACCTCCGATAAACCCTACTTGATCCATGTGTATCAACCCGGGACGGACACTACCCACCCTGTTGGCTATGAGTTTAGAGTATATTTTAAGGTCCGAGTTAATCAGTGAAATGGGCCGGTAGCTCTTGCAGTCTGCCGGGTCCTTTCCGGGTTTATGGATCACCGAAATTGAGGCTTGGAGCATTTGTGCTGGGAATGAGGCCCCTGCTAAAATTTCGTTGAATAATTTCAACATGTGGGGGGCTAGAATTTTTAAATATTTCTTGTAATATAAGTTTGAGAAGCCATCTGGGCCTGGGGCTTTAGCTGGTTTTAATGCTTTGATGACCCCGGAGAGTTCCTCCATCGTGAAGTCCGACTGGAGTGCCTCCCTTTCGCATCTCTTCAAAATGGGTAATTGCGCCTCTTTTAAGAAGGTCCGTAACTCTTCTTTTGTTTTTGGGGTGTGGGTTACCTTATCTCCGTTGTATAATATTTCATAATACTTTTTGAATTCCCCTGCTATGTTCGCTGGGATGGAGGTAAGGTCCCCGCCCTGGTTTCGAATTGCGTGAATGTGATAATTTGGAAGCTTGTTTTTTAGCTTATTGGCAAGTAGTGTGTCCGGCTTGTTAGCTTTTTAATAGAATTTCCGTTTGGACCAGGTCAATTCCTTCTCAGCCTGAGCGGAGAGGAGAAGATTAAGGCTATTTTTAGTGGCTAGTATTTGAGTTAATGTGTGGGCATTTTTATTGTTCTTATGTAGGGAGGAAAGCTCCGCTAGCTGTTCTTCTAGTTTCAAAATTTTATTTTCCCGCTCTCTTTTCCTCTTAGCGGCCAGATTTATAATGACCCCCCTGAGGGTAGCCTTATGGGCCTCCCACAGAGTGGAATGGGTAGTCACACTCCCCTCATTCTCCTCGAAGTATTGAGTGATCCTTTCCCCTATTTCCAATTGTAGGGCTGGGATTTTCAACAAGAGTTCATTTAGCCTCCAGTTCGCTCTAGGTCTGTCTAGTGGGATAAGTGTGCACCGCAGCTCTATGGATGCATGGTCGGACCATGAAATATCATGAATCTCGGTGTGAGAGACCCCAGGGACCATTCTATTGGATACAAGGAAGTAATCTATCCTACTATATGAGTCATGTGGGTGTGAGTAAAAGGTATATTCTCGCCGTCTCTGATGTTGTTCCCTCCATATGTCAAGTAATTGGCAGTCACGTAGCCCTTTTTTAATTTTTAGTATGTCATATCTGTGTGTAATATTAGTGGATGAGCATCTGTCAAGGTCCGTCCGTAGTGCCCTGTTTAGGTCCCCGGCGACAATAATGTTGCCTTTGGCCACCTTGTTAAGTTTCCCAAAGAATGTAGAAAAAAAACCTGGGGCCGTCTCGTTGGGGGCATAGATTGTTGCTAGGGTGATTGGAAACCCTTGGATTGCACCTCTGACTATAAGGAATCTTCCTTCTTTATCTTTGAAAGTCTTATCGGGTACGAACGGTATCCTTTTATGTATTAGTATGGTCACCCCTTTCTTTTTTACCTTTGCGGAAGACAGAAAATGTGTTGGGAAATCCCTATCCAGGAATTTTGGGTAGTTGTCTTGAGAGAAATGTGTTTCTTGCAGAAACAGAATTTCTGCCCCCTTACGCTTATAATCTCAGAAGGCTATTCTTCGCTTAGCCGGGCTGTGAAACCCTTTACTATTATGTGATACTAGCCTGAGTTCCTTACTCATTTAAGAGCGTAAGATGGTCTTGCTGACGGTGTCTGGTTCTGCGAACTACCTTTGGGCCATGTTCTCGGACGCATCTTCTTCTCCACCTATAGAAAAACACAAGGGGGAGCACACAGAAGGGAACACTTGGGGGGACACAACACACAATAAACAAGACATAAGACAATAGAGTTCTCGTCGTCTCTGCAACGCCGCCTCCACGACGAGATCACCGCCTTTGGGTGACTGGCCTCCTCTCCAACCGTCCAGAGGGAACGTGGGATGAAGATCTCTCACCCCTCGCAACCAGTCCCAAAGGGCTTCCCTAAGGCCCAGGAGATCTCCCTTCCTCCCCCTTAGTGTGTGGCCCATACGGATTTCTGAAGCAGGTCACTCCCTCCCTCTCCCGCCTCGCTCTTTCTGAGTTTGAATTAATAAAACCTAACGTGAAATGAACTTAACTTGACTCTGTCCCTTACTTTTTTTTTTTTCCCTTTTTTTTTTCCTTTTTTCCCACCCCCCCCTTTTTTTCCCCCCACACCGCCATAGGGTATCCAGCTCGACCTGTGGTGTCGTAGCCTCCTCCGTCTGTGTTTATTAGCTTTCCCTCTTTTTTTCTTCTCTCTTTCTTTAGCTTTCCCCTTATCCCCTCTATCTCTTATGTGTCTCTTGCTTTTGCGTTTCCCCGCTCCTTAGTTCCCTGCTCCGCTCTCACTCATCTTGACTCTGCCCCCCTGCTAACATGCCCCCTCTTCCTTTGATAACCTACTTATCCAATCCTGCCTCACATCCCCCTACCTTCTACTTCCAGTCACCACTCTCACCGTCTTTCTTGCACAATTCCAAAACTTTCTATTTCTCTACCTTCTCCTGCTCTCTAAACCTTGTGTATCCCTGCTCCTTATTTCCCTTCTCCTCTCCTATTCAACCTGTCTTCCCTAACCTACTAGTCCTTCTCTTCCTCCTTTAATACCTAACCTTCCAATTCCTACTTCACGTCCCCCTACACTCTACGTCCAGTCACCACTCCCACTATCTAGCTTGCGCAATTCTATAGCTTCCTGGTTTCCGTACTTTTCCATATTTATTCTTTTTTCATTCTAGTTCCCCACTTACTCTCCTCCCTGCTCTCTCTTCTACCACTTCCTTCCTACTTGCTACGTCCCTACCCCACTTTAAATTCAAGCCTATTTCCATTTTCCTTCTCTTAATCTTGTCTCCTTAAATATATTCAATCTTGCTTGTTCCCTCTCATCTACTTGCTTTTATCCTCTTACTACCTCCCGTGCTATCACTCACCTTACCCTTGTTCCTTTAATGGTTCTGCCGCGCTTACGCTATACTATTTCCCTTCCCGTATGTTTTCTATTCTTTCTGCATTTCGAAATTCAAAAAGCCCCGCGTCAGGCCGGTTAGGTGACTAATCTAGGCCTGCGCAGGCCGACTGGCGCCCTCTGGACGCCTTGATGGGCTTACGGCTGTCCTCAGTCTTTCTGGTGACTTCATCTGGCCGCGCCGGTGGGATCTAGCCCCGTGCCACCTCCAAGATGGCGCCGCTCCTTCCGGGGCCCAGCTGTGACGCGTATCCGGGAGGCGGCCATTTTGGATGACGACTCTCACCAGTGCGGAGGTGCGTGCGACTGCTCCAGTTTTCCCGCTCACCGCTCCCTTCCTGCTCCTGCGGCTCAGCGTGGATTCCCGCCTTCTTCAGCTGCATCGCCATTTTTGTGTCGGGGGCCGCCATTCTCTGCAAGGTAGGCCGTAAAATTTCTCCACAGGGATGCTGCGTCCGTTCAAGTTGTTTTGGCCCCGGACTACTGTAGGTAGGGTGTCAGGGCTCAATCCTCTTTCACTCGGGGTGGGTCTGTATGTCTGGTGGCCGCTTCAACGCAGCCGGGGAGCAGAGTTCAGGTAACTTTATTAACTTTAGTAACGGAACTATAGTAACTTCTCGCATTGAGCTTTTATTCTTTTTGTTAAATGAAAATGTTCATCAGAGTCCATCAGTTTGCTGTTGCGCCCCTTTGCTCTCTGGGGGATCTAGCCCTCTGTTCCCTTTGTTCCCAGACAGGTTCTGGGGGGGCTATAGCTGGATCCTCCGCTACCGGGGCCTCACCTAAGCCCAGTTTACGGAGGAAAGTTGGCCCTTCTTCTGGGCTTCTGATGGTGGTAGATTTGCCTCCCTTTGTAACTTGCAGGCCGAAGGGGAAGGTCCACCTGTACCTTACCCCTTTATCTCTCAGGATCCTGGTGAACAGAAATAGGGCCCTTCGCCGAGCCAATGTTTCTGGGGACAGGTCTTGGTATGCGGCCATTCGCACTCCCTCATATTCAACAAATGGAAGGGGCCTCGTTTTATGTAGCACTGCTTCTTTGGAGCGATAGTAGTGCATTCTGAGCACAATATCTCGCGGTTGCTCATGCAGTAGGGGTTTGGAGCGCAAGGCTCTGTGGCACCTGTCCAGGGCTAGATATTCTTTAGGGGTGTCAGGGAGCAGGGACTCCAGCCATTTCTGGATGAAATCCTCGCTGTCCAGCACAGTTTCGGGGACCCCTCTAATCCAGAGGTTGTTACGCCTGTCCCTGTTTTCTGTGTCTTCTTGGCGGTTTCTCAGTTCATTTATTTGGTCCTGGAGGCTGGTGTGTTTGCGGTCTTGCCTCTTAATGGCCCTGATTGACTGGTCAACTTTATTTTCTAGGACGTTCGTCCTCTCCCCCAGTCCTGTAACCTCTCTCTTTATATCTTTAAGTTCGGCCTGCAACAGTACCTTCAGATTGTCATATAGTTTATCAAGGTCGCATTGTCTTACAGGGTGCCTTGTCGGGTTGTCGCGCTCCTCACCTTCCCCGTCCGGCTCAGTCTCCGATCCGGCATTCGAATATGGCGCCATTTCTCCCCCTGCACCGCTCGCTCCAGCTCGGCCGAAATACTCAGGTAGCACCTTCTTTTTGGATGTTTTGGGGGTTTTCTTCGACATTGCGGGATATTGTGGAGTTTTATTAGTGAAATGCTCCGTTTAATGGGCAGTTTTGTTAGGTTTTTGCTGTCAATGTGTTCTAGCGAGGCACGGAGCACTTATCCTATGCGACCATGCTCCTTGCCGTCGCGCATGCGCCTCCAAATAAAGCTTTTAAAACAACATCATTTCTTACCCTGTATGTATATATCTCTCTAGACATACATACATACATACATACATACATACAGTGGCAAGAAATGATATAGCACAGAAAAATAAATACACATGTAAAAAAACATTTAAAAAAATTAACAAGTTCAATTAAATACATTTCTTTAGTTCACTTACCATTACTTGCCCCCACCGAATCCCATTGAACTGCTTACTCACGAACAAAACCACCAGGCACAGGAACCCATTAAATAAAAAACCATAAAAAAATAAACATTAAACTAAAAATCCAAATCAATCCACGGGTCTTCTAATTATAATCCATCTTCATCTGTATTCTTCTTTCTTCTATCTTCTTCCGGGGTCTTCTTCCCGTCTTCGGCCACGCCCTGTCCTTCTTCTTCGGTCCTGTGGTCCTTCCTCCTCGGCGTCTTGCTTCAAAATGAGACGACATAGGCTTTTAAAGGCCTATGATGTCACATTTTCGTCATGGTTCCCACGGCCCTGATTGGGCCGTGAAAACCCTGTGTTTTGGCCGATTAAAAAAAAAAAGATGACGTCATTTAAAGGCAATGAAAGCACAGCCAATCAGAATGGCTTTGCTTCAATTGCCTTTAAGATTATGTCATGAAAAGAAACATGGCCGTCCACACATGGTACGGTAGCCAATCAGAGCATGGGAACTCCATCCCTACTCTGATTGGCTCTAGTACCATGTGACAGGCTTTCAATGACGTCACATCCTTTCTCCCCAAGCCTCTGTCACATGGTATACTAGAGCCAATCAGAGTAGGGATGGAGTTCCCACGCTCTGATTGGCTACCGTACCATGTGTGGACGGCCACCGTACCATGTGTGGACGGTTTCTTTTCATGACGTCATCTTAAAGGCAATTGAAGCAAAGCCATTCTGATTGGCTGTGCTTTCATTGCCTTTAAGTGACGTCATCTTTTTTTTTTTAATCGGCCAAAACACATGGTTTTCAAGGCCCAATCAGGGCCGTGGGAACCATGACGAAAATGTGACGTCATAGGCCTTTAAAAGCCTATGTCGTCTCATTTTGAAGCAAGACGCCGAGGAGGAAGGACCTCCTACAGAAGAAGAAGGACAGGGCATGGCCGAAGACGGGAAGAAGACCCCGGAAGAAGATAGAAGAAAAAAGAATACAGATGAAGATGGATTATAATTAGAAGACCTGTGGATTGATTTGGATTTTTAGTTTAATGTTTATTTTTTTATGGTTTTTTATTTAATGGGTTCCTGTGCCTGGTGGTTTTGTTCGTGAGTAAGCAGTTCAACGGGAGTCGGTGGGACAAGTAATGGTAAGTGAACTAAAGAAATGTATTTAATTGAACTTGTTAATTTTTTTAAATGTTTTTTTTTACATTTGTATTTATTTTTTTGTGCTATATCATTTCTTGCCACTGTATGTATGTATGTATGTATGTATGTCTAGAGAGATATATACATAGAGGGTAAGAAATGATGTTGTTTTAAAAGCTTTATTTGATGTGTTTTAAATTAATGTGACTATGCAGATATGCTTAAATGTGTGTTTAAAGTATTTAAAAAATAGATAGATGTAGTTGTTGTTATTGTATGTTGTATTTGAGGTCAGGGTTAGCGTTGGTTTTCAATTTTGTATGCTTGTTGGCACTTATATTTTTTCTCAGGCTACATTGTTCAGTTCCAGGCTTGCATTAGTTAATTGTTTAATTGTTAGTGATGGAATGTAAATTGCTTAGGGATGTCATTAATGAATGCTAATTGATTTATGTTTACTGGATTGCTTAAAATAGTATACTTGTTTGGAGTTATCTGTATTTTGCTTGCAATGTTATTGTTAACATTGATTTGCAGAATGTATATGGTGCTTAGATTGTATGCATCATATATACAATGTAAATGCAATGTGTTGATTGTCATTTGAGGTTTTTGATTGGCATTTAATTTTTTTGATTGTAAGAACAGTTAGGATTATAAAAGGAAATTGATTTTATTGTAGTGTGTCTTTATGGAGAAGTGTTATTTTGAGTACAGCATGATTTTGATAACCCTTCTACATTTATTTGTATATTGGTTCATCATGTGTGTGTATATCTCTCTCTCTCTCTCTGTATATATATATATATATATATATATATATATATATATATATATATATATATATATATATATATATATATATATATTTGCATGATGAAGCGAATGTACAAATTCATGGGTGAAGGGTGGGTATCGGGCCAGTGTGGCTTAACCCCTTAATTACCTTTGTGGTTATTATCCGATAAGGTGTTTAAGGGGTTAATTGATATCTGAATGTAATTGCAATGCATTGGCTTTGTATTGGCAATGTTTTTTGTGGGCAATACAAGGATGTTGCTGGCAACTGACACTTCTTATTGATAAGGTCAGTAGTACTTTATTTATTTGAATATGCTAGTTAATGTTTTTAATAATGGGCAAATAATCTATTATCCCTATCTGGATACTAGTTATTTTGCACATTATTGTACTGAAGGTGTTGGGGGGGGTGTATGTATTGAATGTATAGGCCAGGATATTTTTTTTACATTCAGGGTTTGTTCCTTGGTTCCGCGTGAGACCTCTGGAGACCATGTGTGGGTCTCCTCGGGTGTCTCACGGGTATCAGGCTGGTGGTTCCACGGGTGACACATGCGGGGATGAAGCGGTGGCCTCACATCTGTGGGGGCACCGCGGACCCGTAGTCTGTGGGGATGAAGCGGTGGTCCCACATCTGTGGGGGCACCGCCGACCCATAGGTGCGGGGATGAAGCAGTGGTCCCACATTCGTGGGGGCACTGCGGACCCGTAGTGAGCACTCGTGAGTTCCCCAGACCCCCGTGGGAACCACCCGAGGCCCCGCAGACACCTGTGGGTCTGACCTGGGGCTCCCAGACATCCTTGGGCCTACCGTGGGGACCCAATTGTGGCCCACGGTGACACAAGGAGACCACCTGGGGGCCATGGCGCTTGGCGGGACCCACCAGCAGGCCTCCAGAACCTGTTTGAAAAGGGCTGCTGGTACCCTGTAGGTCTGTCAGGTGCCCCGCCAGCCCACCGGGGACTCGCGTGGGGCTGTGTTATGAACCCTGTTTGTAAAAGGATAAATCTTGTATTTATGAGGGGGCACAGGGGGTGGGTAATGTATTTAATATATATAATGATGTTTATTTGGGTCACTGTATTGTTTTTATTGTGGGTACTGGGGGTGGGGGGCGGGTTCCCCAATGGTATGTGAGAAGGCCTCCCTTGTGGGTAGTGGGTGAGGGTGGTTAGGCCTCATGGGGTGGGGGGTTAGTGTGGGAGGGTATGTAGGCGTCCCGAATGGTGGGTGAGGGTGGGTTAACCCCTTAATGACTGTAGCGGTTAATAACCGCTATGGTGATTAAGGGGTTAGGGGACATTACTTTGGAAGTTTTCATTCTTGTGTCTGTTTTGCTGCAGCGGAGGGAGCATGGGAAGGATGAAGATGAGGATGGCCTTCATCGTGGCAAACGGTAATGGGTAAGTGCTAAATGTATTTAATGTATTTATTGTTATTTATGTATTTTAAATACACAGGGGGTGTATGTTGTTTATTGCAATGTTTATTGGGGGCAAATGTCCCCAATAAACATGCTATTCTGCCTTAACCCTTCATTGCCTTAGCGGCTCTATACTATGGTAATGAAGCAGCATTTCTGTATTTTAATAATCTTGTGTGGGAGCAGGGGGTCCGATGTAGAGTTAACATTTATTCGCTTTCATGATATCTTGGCCTACTCACCCATTGTAAACATCATTACCTTGTTAATTATCCACCTATGGGAACTTACACTGGCGACACACTTTATTCGAGCTCGGCTAGTCCCACGAATTCGGGTATACCCGGGTGTATTGAGGTTTGTGACTGTTTTCTGCCCGAGTGCATTGAGGTATTTTCCAGGCAGGGATTGAAGCATTTTATTCCCGCTGGCTGCAATACTGCACAGTATATATATATATACTGCATTAAAATTCATGAATTTATGCCATCTGGTAGACACGCGAAGCATTGCAGCCTATTAAATCCTAATCATTATCATTTAACAGATCAGCCGCCCGTCAGCCAGGCATGAACCCAGGCTGGGAAGGCAAACGCAACGGGGCTTGTCAGAGGTGAGGAGCGGCGCATTCCAGGTATCTGCCAGGTACATACTGGGTATTTGCTCGAATAAAGTGTGTCGGTGCAGTAGTATAGAGTATATAAGCTCCCAGTATCTAGTCATTAACACTCCTGACGAAACCGAGGAAGGTGAAATGCGTAGAGTGACGTTGACCAATCAAATCCACAACCGGCCGGAACCCCTGGAAGCGGATGACGTCACTTCCGGTATCGGTGAGACGCATCCGTGACACGCACGCCAAAACACAGGGGAAGCAGAGAGACCACTGATCCTGCTGCCGAGATCCGTTGTGTGAGATCTAAATGCCTGTTTATAGTTTTTATCATGTGAGTGTATTGGATTATACTTACTTTTTATAAATACCATATACAGTCTGCACTATGTCCGGTTCTTTTGTTTTATACTAAGGTTCACCGGAGTGTACATTTCCATTGGGATTACTTTTATTTTCACCTCATTCTGGTGGATCATCATCCAAAGATACCATTACGTGTATTCAGTTCATCTCACATTTGTGAGTATTCTACACATTGACTTGATACTATCATCTTCACATTTTTTGTTTTAACAATATTGCACCATCAGAATATTTTTTATGTTTCCACATGTTTGCGCTTCCCAATGATCTACACCTTTTCCATTTGCCACGGGATTGAGAGAGTAATCCCACACTGGGTCATAGCAGCATTCATCAAATGTGTTTGTATGAGTATCACTGTTGTTTAATATTACACTAATGATTTGTCACATATTGATAATTTTGGAGCGCCACAATTGATAAGTTTGTTTTACACAAGGGCATACCTGGATGCTATTGCTGTGTTCAGTAATTCATGGGAAACTGACTTAGTGCATGTAGCAGCAGTGCTAAACAGGATTGGGGAAGAAGGGCTGACACTGAAACCTGCAAAGTGTCTAGTGGGTGATTCCTGGATACATATAGGCACAATGTCCTACATATAGGCAGAATTTCTCCTTGAAAATGCTTGCGTGACTCACCGCTAGGATTCCCTTCTTCAACACAGACCAGAAAGGTAAATGGGACATAAGGATGTGAGGTGTCCCTGGAACGGTCAAGGGGTCCCAAGGTTAAGTGGGGATGCCCAGTTAATGCTCATGTCACCCAGAACCCAGTATAGGGGTTCTGGGAATGCTCCAACCATAGATAAGGTTGTGAGGAGGTTTAAAAGTCTAAGGGGGCTATGCACTAAGCTCCGTGCTTTTGCGTCTGTTTGAAATAAAAAATCACGTCCGATACAAAGTGAAGCCGGAGACGCGATTCACGAAGGCCTTGAGGCCATTTTCTCTCGGACGGACCAAAAACTGGCTTATCGTACGTGCAAGCTTTTTCCCCCTGCCAGCGTTCTTAAACTTTACGTACGCTAGCTGATAGAAAAAAAAGCCGCATGTAACATTTGCATGGAGATTTGCCATCTCCATGCAAAGCTGTTACAGGCGATCGTACACAAAACAAACACATTTTAATAATAGTGTACATGAGCAGGGGGTCTCCGGAGCTGAACCGCATTGGTTTCAGGTCCGGGGACCCCCTACTTCAGGAGATACAGGCCCCGTTATGGGGTGCCCTGCACTTTGAAGCAGAGGAAGCAGAGAGACCACTGATCCTGCTGCCGAGATCCGTTGTGTGAGATCTAAATGCCTGTTTATAGTTTTTATCATGTGAGTTTATTGGATTATACTTACTTTTTATAAATACCATATACAGTCTGCACTATGTCCGGTTCTTTTGTTTTATACTAAGGTTCACCGGAGTGTACATTTCCATTGGGATTACTTTTATTTTCACCTCATTCTGGTGGATCATCATCCAAAGATACCATTACGTGTATTCAGTTCATCTCACATTTGTGAGTATTCTACACATTGACTTGATACTATCATCTTCACATTTTTTGTTTTAACAATATTGCACCATCAGAATATTTTTTCTGTTTCCACATGTTTGCGCTTCCCAATGATCTACACCTTTTCCATTTGCCACGGGATTGAGAGAGTAATCCCACACTGGGTCATAGCAGCATTCATCAAATGTGTTTGTATGAGTATCACTGTTGTTTAATATTACACTAATGATTTGTCACATATTGATAATTTTGGAGCGCCACAATTGATAAGTTTGTTTTACACAAGGGCATACCTGGATGCTATTGCTGTGTTCAGTAATTCATGGGAAACTGACTTAGTGCATGTAGCAGCAGTGCTAAACAGGATTGGGGAAGAAGGGCTGACACTGAAACCTGCAAAGTGTCTAGTGGGTGTGGCATACGTGTTATACTTAGGACACAGTGGGTGGAGGGCACCTGAAGCAGGAGCCAGCTAAGGTAGAAGCTATAGTTCAGTGGCCAGTACCTAGGACCAAAAGGCAGGTCATGGATTTTTTAGGCACCGCTGGCTATTACAGAAAGTTTGTTCCCCAGTATAGTGCCATTGCTAAACCCTGACTCACTTGACTCAGAAACGACTCTCGGTTCTGGTAGCCTGGTCTCCTGCCTGTAAAGAAGCTTTTCAGGCACTGAAGACAGCACTGGCTGGTGCTCCCATTCTGGCTGCAACAGATTACACCAAGAAATTCATGGTGCAGACTGATGTCTCCGACAATGGTATCGGTGCTGTACTCAGCCAGGTGGGCATGGAGGGGGGTGACCATACTCTTGTGTACGTGAGTAGGAAACTGCTACCCATGGAAGTGGTTTATGCCACAATTGAGAAAGAATTCCTGGCAATCATTTGGGCTCTGAGGAAACTGCAGCCCTATTTGTATGGCAGGTTATTTACTGTGATTACAGATCACAATCCTTTGAGTTGGATACAAAGGGTGTTGGGGGAGAATGGCAAACTGCTTCGCTGGAGTCTTGCATTCCAGGAATTTGACTTTACCATTCAACACAAGTAAGGCAGCGAGTATGGTAATGCTGATGGACTCTCCCGACAGGACATCCCTGGTGAGCCTAAAACCTCAAGAAGTGCCAGCCTTGCAGAGCAAACTGATGTGGTGATTGCCACAGAGCCTTCAACTTGGGGGAGGAGCTGTGATGGTGAAGGGGTAACCATGCTCACTAATAAATGTTAAGCCTGGTTGGTTAACTCTGATCCATGTATTGGGGCTCAGGAGTGTCAGCTCTCGAGCCTACCTGTTGTATAACCACATTGTAAAATTATGCAACATAAAGAATGTTTGTGTTTTTACCTTTCCAAGAGTGCCAGCTAGCAGACATTGCTAGCCTATGAGTTTCAAGTTTGTGGGAAAAGTGTTGTCAGAATGTGTCTAGATAGTCGGGGTGCAGAGTTGCTGGATACCCCAAAAATATACCCGAGAATTGTGCTTGATTCCTGGATACATATAGGCACAATGTCCTACATATAGGCAGAATTTCTCCTTGAAAATGCTTGCGTGACTCACCGCTAGGATTCCCTTCTTCAACACAGACCAGAAAGGTAAATGGGACATAAGGATGTGAGGTGTCCCTGGAATGGTCAAGGGGTCCCAAGGTTAAGTGGGGATGCCCAGTTAATGCTCATGTCACCCAGAACCCAGTATAGGGGTTCTGGGAATGCTCCAACCATAGATAAGGTTGTGAGGAGGTTTAAAAGTCTAAGGGGGCTATGCACTAAGCTCCGTGCTTTTGCGTCTGTTTGAAATAAAAAATCACGTCCGATACAAAGTGAAGCCGGAGACGCGATTCACGAAGGCCTTGAGGCCATTTTCTCTCGGACGGACCAAAAACTGGCTTATCGTACGTGCAAGCTTTTTCCCCCTGCCAGCGTTCTTAAACTTTACGTACGCTAGCTGATAGAAAAAAAAGTCGCATGTAACATTTGCATGGAGATTTGCCATCTCCATGCAAAGCTGTTACAGGCGATCGTACACAAAACAAACACATTTTAATAATAGTGTACATGAGCAGGGGGTCTCCGGAGCTGAACCGCATTGGTTTCAGGTCCGGGGACCCCCTACTTCAGGAGATACAGGCCCCGTTATGGGGTGCCCTGCACTTTGAAAGCTTCTGCGTCACATGACCGGGACATTTACATTCTGCAGGGGATACCGGCACCCCATAAAGGGGCCTGTATCTCCTGAAGTTGGGGGGCCCCGAGGCTGAAACAAATGCGGTTCAGGTCCGAAGACCCCATGCTCATTGACAGTATTATAAAAGCAAACGTTACCATTTGTTACTAATTTGGTCATCTCCACGCTAAGGCAATTATGGTCCCCTGAGGTTCGTGTATGTCCCTTTAGTTTCCTGGGGGTATTTGTGGGAGAGTCCATGGAAGGAGTGAATCCATTCAATATACTATCGTTGGAAATTACTGTGTGTGTGTCATATTTATTTTTTTGGGGACATGGTAGTGTAGTGGTTAAATGCTGAAATGCTTAAGTGATGAATTTAGCCAAGCACATGACAACAATTATAATCAACTTTCGCGCCACTATTATGGAGGGACACCCTATATAATGCGTCCATTCTGTTCAGCCAGTGTGGGTGTTGTTGTGAGGAGAGATAGAGTGGACTTGGTGGTAGTAGGAGGAGAGAGTTAGTGATTTGTTGGTGATTATTGAGTGAGTTGTCTTGTGTTATTATATTTTGTTTCTCTACATTTTTGTATTGTTAGTGTGAAAGAACTTTGTTAGTGTGTCATTTTGGTTTATATTTGTTTTTTGTGAGTGACTGAGTGAAATAGAGAGGATGAGTGGGAGTGGACGTGGGAGTGGATGTGGGAGTGGACATGGGAGTGGTGCGGTGGCTGATGGAGTGGTGGAGCATGGGAGTGGAGGAGGTGCGGTGGGAGTGGAGGAGGTGCGGTGGCTGGTGGAGTGGTGGAGCGTGGGAGTGGAGGAGGTGCGGTGGCTGGTGGAGTGGTGGAGTGGTGGAGCGTGGGAGTGGAGGAGGTGCGGTGGCTGGTGGAGTGGTGAAGCGTGGGAGTGGAGGAGGTGCGGTGGCTGGTGGAGTGGTGGAGCATGGGAGTAAAGGAGGTGCGGTGGCTGGTGGGAATGGGGGAGTGGGGTAGCGTGGGAGAGGAGTGGGACGTACAGATACAGTCCGTCCTGCCAGGGCAGGTACGTCCCGTGCCGGGACGTCCCGTGATGATACTCCAGGTGTGGGAGTGCAAGTGGGTGAGGGTAGTGGGAGAACTGGACAGGGAGAGAGGGACACTGTCCACTATACGAACAGTGATGCGGAGGAGGATGGAAGTGATGAGGGGCCATCAACAAATCAGGCACGGACGGAGGGCCTAAGAAACCCCCAATTTACCCATAAGGAAAATTACGTCCTTGTTGAAGGTGTCACGTCTTCCTTTGAACAACTCTATGGATATTTATCATGTAAGAATTTTTTAACAATTATTATATTATAATATAGAAAGTATGTTGTAATGGCCGCACTATTGAATGTATGAACTATATTTGACATACTGCTCCGACAAAGCTTATTCTAACAAAAGCCACTGGTTGACCGGGACTTACTCCGGCTGGCTCTGAGAATAGACAGCGCGCCAGCCGCATCCCCTCCGTGCCCCCCCTCCAATCCGCGCGCATTTTTATGTCCCTTCCCGACCCCCTAGCTGCTCCTGCTGTGCCCCTCTGCTTCCCCGCTCTCCCGCTTACCTCACTTCAAACCTTCAGGGGAGTCGGGGAAGCCGGGGAAGCCGGGGAAGACGGGGAAGCCAGGGAAGCCGGGCGCGCACGTGACTGTGACGTCACCGTGACGCGCGGACGGGCCGCTTCTCCACGCTTCTCCACGCTGCCAGCACGCATGCTGCCGTGCGGCTTTTGTTAGAATTAGCTGTGTCGGAGCAGTAGGTAAATTGTGGGTGCTGGGGAACAATTAAGAGACCTCTAATGTCTTTTATGTACATAAAGAACATAAAAAGTGTTCCCCGCACTCATAATGAATACTAAACAATCAATGATACTTGAAATGCTGATATATATGAATGAGCATAAGTGAAGAACATTAATTGACAATGTGCCAAAAAACTGTAATCACATACAATTTACAGGAGGGGTGTAGACGGACGTTCACAGAGGTACACAATTGGAGACTTTATAAGGTGAAATTATAACGAGGCTTTATTGTGCCTTTTCCTTAACATTAGGAAACCATCCAAACAAAGGGGAAACAAAGCTTCTATTCACTTGGGAGTGGTTCTAGTGAAATTCTATGCAAGTCACAACTCCCTTAGTTAAGCATGTCTCGCAGCCCCAAAACATATAGCATGAAATAAGCAGATATAAGAAGTCTCTTAAGAATGAAAGTCGAAAATCTTCTCTGGTTCAGCTCCCTTCCCTCAGGGTGTGTCAGCATTCAGGTTAAGAAGTTTTCCCTGTGTCTTGTAAGCAGCTCTGCTGTTTCTTCTGGCAGGGCTCAAGACTGTTGAGAGAGTCAAAGACAATCTCTGCTCTCTCTCCCAAGTTCAGCCCAGATATGAGCTAAGGAGTCACTTCCTGTCTCAACAGACAGGCTTTTGTAAGCAATCTAAATCAGGCAGGTGGTGTTTATTAATTGACTACCAGCAGTTAACCACCACACTGCTAGATTAAAGGCACATTACTTGAACAGGGATTACTCCCCTGTTACATACCTCCCCTGTTTGTGGGAAGCTCGGGCTTGCCACGGCCAAAGCCCATCCTTCCACTCTCATTCTAGATATCTCTGTGACTTGAATGAGAGTGGATGGAGGAAGAGAACCCTCAGTCCTGCTGGGATTGGAGCCCTTTCTCCAGTTTATTCGTGTCTCCTCCTGAAGGTGCTTGAGATCAGCACCCCTCAGTCGCTCGAGGAGGACTTTTTCCAAGTATAGTCTTTTTTCTACGCGCGCGGTCATGAGATTTCCCTCGCGTCGGGTGCTCGTCTTATTGTAGGCAGACTGTATGGCAGCAGTTGCAGAGCATTTAAAAACATCCCTTTGAGTTTTCCGCTCTTGAAGCTGTCTCTCTGCCCTTTTCCAACTCAATGGGGTTGCTAGTTCAGCCCCTTTTAGATTAAGTTGCAATTACACACCCACTTCCAGAGAATGTCCCATCATTTCAGCTTCATCAGCTAAGGATTCTTCTGGTTTTAATTCAGCACGTGTACCTTCTTTTGTTGCCTGCTGGGTGGCTGAAGGTTTTGCTAGTGCTCGTTTAGGTGGTTCAAATTTTGCAACCTTGTCTTTCAGATGATCGGTATTCCCAGCTCTCACTTTACCCTTGTCTTCATGGGTTTTTGAGGCTGTGGGATACTGACACTTAGTCAGGGTCAATACTTGTCCTTGTAGGACTGTAATCTCAACCGCGAGAGATCCCTGTTTTTGAGTGCGTCTTGCAAGTCTCTTCTCAGGGAATTTATCTGCATGCTTTGCTTTCTCTGAGCTTGCTTCCACATTTTTATTGCATTGTGAAGCACAATGAACTTCTTATCTTGGGCCACAATTACTTGTTTCAATTTCTGGACCTTCTTGTGCTCCCTTTTGTGCCGCGTCACCTGGGTTCTAAGCTTGGCTTTTAGCGTTGCTTTGGTGATGCTCAGGGTAGCCTTCAGTTTCTCATGCTGCTTTGCGGGGACATACTGGATCATCAGACGTTCCTGCAGCACTTGAATTTCTTTAACAGCCTGCAGATTGTCATCCTGCAGAGTTCGCTGCTTCTCCTCTGTCTTCTCGAGGTGCGTACGCAGACCTTGCAGTTGGTTCTGCAGTCGGTGCTCTGCTTCAAACGTCTCACCTTCCAAAAGTCTATTTATTTCTTTAAGCTCGTGCAGCTTTTCATTTTTTTCCTTGACGTCGTTTGTCAAATTAAAATTTTCTTCTTTGAGTTTTACGTTTTTTCTTTGTAATCTTAAATATTCTCCTTTTTCAGTCTCTGTACTATTCAGGGCCTCTTTGCAGTCCTCCTTCCATTTACGCACATCTGCTTTGAGACTGACAGTCTCATGGCGTGAGACATCCTTCTCTAGGTTGAGGGTCTGAAGCTCCTTCTGGGAGACTTGGAGATTTGTATTAAGATTGGCAATAGTTTCTTTAGCAATGTCCAGCTCCTCAGTGAGACTGTGTAGTTCCTTTCTGGAAACTTCCAGGTCTGTGCAGCAGCTGTTGGTCTCATGATGTGAGGCATCCAGTGCTCTGCAGAGTGTCTGAACCTCTTTCTGAGATACGTCAACCTCTATCCGGACACTGTTGACCTCCTGTTGTGAGGCATTCAGCTCTATGCGAAGAGTGTGAACCTCTTGCTGGAAGACTGTCATCTGCTTCAGTGCCTCCTCATACTTCCGCTTTAGCGTAGCCACCATTTTATCAGATTGGCTCTGCTTTTCAATCAATGGCGGAAATAGTAGCCTTTGAAGTATCTAGCTCAGTCTTGAGATCGTCCAATTCTGTCCCAGATTCAGAGTACATTGCGATCACCTTCATCTGTAACTCAGCATTATCTGCTCTCTCAAGTTTCAATTGTTCACGGAGCATATCACAGTCATGCCTGGCATTTTTCGGGTCACCTTCAGGGTTGGTCAAGGGATCGTCACTCACAGGTTCCGGCTCCACTTCCCTGGGATGGTTGGTTGAGGGTTCCTCACTGTTGGCACCGGTCAGACACTTCTTTGGGGTGCACGACTTCTGCCTTGGGCCCTCTGGATATTCGGTTACCCGCGGGACGAATTCTCCATTTTCTCTAGGCTGCAGGGCAACTCGGTCCCCCTTTTCCTCCACAGGATCTGCGGACATGTCTGTTCCTTCCACGGTAAGTGAAGAAACGCTTTTCTTTTTCTTTTTCCGCCTTTTTGATTTGGATGACACCGTCCCTTCAGGAATATTGGGGTCTCCATCTTCTAGTGAAATTCTTTGCAAGTCACAACTCCCTTAGTTAAGCATGTCTCGCAGCCCCAAACCATATAGCATGAAATAAGCAGATATAAGAAGTCTCTTAAGAATGAAAGTCTTATCTGTTCCTTGGAGGGAAAATCTTCTCTGGTTCAGCTCCCTTCCCTCAGGGTGTGTCAGCATTCAGGTTCAGAAGTTTCGCGTGTCTTGTAAGCAGCTCTGCTGTTTCTTCTGGCAGGGCTCAAGACTGTTGTGATAGTCAAAGACAGTCTCTGCTCTCTCTCCCACGTTCAGCCCAGATATGAGCTAAGGAGCCACTTCCTGTCTCAACAGACAGGCTTTTGAAAGCAATCTAAATCAGGCAGGTGGTGTTTATTAATTGACTACCAGCAGTTAACCACCACACTGCTAGATTAAAGGCACATTACTTGAACAGGGATTACTCCCCTGTTACAAGGGGGAAGGTGGAAATGTGACATCACTAAAAAGTGAGGGATACGATAAACAAATCCCTAAAAGGGAAGGAAGTGTGTGCGTGGAGACGCAGGGGAAACGTAATGTTTAATGGTCACTTACCCCTTCTACACACCCATTCTCCTAGTCACCACAAAGTGGGACTATGGGCTCTATGCAGTAAGCGCCGAAAAAGTGCAATCGCCAAGGGTACGTTATCGGCATGATTCTGCCGATTTTCCCTCTCCGTATGTTATAAGTGCCGAATCCCTTCCGAATCAAGCCGAAAACATTTGCTCCCACTCTGCCAATGATTTGCCGATCACACACAGGTGTATCGGCGTGCATGGCGAGGTGGTGTTAGGTTCCCCAATGAAACTTCTTGTTGAATCTGCCGAAGCAAGCATGTTTTGGATTGAGCGGCCCATTTAAAGGCAGCGTGTATTTTTATTCATTCTCTGTGTTGTTGGGAGAGAGAGAGAGAGAGAGAGAGAGAGAGACACACAGAGCTGGCCGATTTACATATTTCATATTGACTGAGACAGTTGTGGTGTATTGTGAGAGGTTTGTCCTGTGTTGTTTTGTTTACATCTTTGTCTTGTTTTCACTTTGTAAGTTTTCAGTGCGATTGTCTGTAAATTTCTTTTCTGTTCTTTGTGAGTGCTAGAGGTATGGCCGCAAGGCGTGGGAAGAGTGATGCTGGTGTGAGTGGTACTGGTAGTCGTGTGAGTATGCGTCTGAGTGAATGTAGGATTCAGGGGAGTGCTGTTGCTGCGAGTGCGAATGGTGTTGCTGGGAGTGCGAGTGCTGCTGGTGGCTCTGTTGCTGGTGCTGCTGGGTTGCCTGGTGGTGGGGTGGTTGCTGGTGGCCCGCTTTTGGAGTCTCTTCCATTGGAAGAAGGAGAGTCCAGTCAGCAGAAGCCAAGCTCTGGGCCTGCACGTATTCGGAAGAAACGTCTGGAGCGGCCACGTAATCCTCGGTTCAATGAAGAGGAAAACACAGTTCTTGTCACAGGGATTCTGGAGCACTTTGACTGTCTGTATGGGCATTTACTAGGTAAGTCTATCTTTGCATTGATTCTTCAAAGACATGTTATCCTAGGTCATGTGAGATGTCTTAATATCAAAATATTATTCTATAATATCTATCAATTAAACTTAATTGTTACACACATATTCCTTCATGCTTTAGAACGACCATAACAATCAGTCTAAAAATTTGGGCAAAGTTCATACAATATTCATACACGCTTCCTTACATTTGTATGTTTACACGTAAATGCTAATGTGGTACACATATTACACCTAAACCAGCATGTTTGGTATCTCTTGGAACAGGTAGCAGTTTAGGAAACTGATCGTTTTTATAATAATAATTAACGTCATATATTTTGTATGTATTTCAAGGGCGGACAAGTTCAGCATCAAAAAAAGAAATGTGGGATCAAATAACCTTGGCTGTGTCTGCGTGTGGGAATCATGTCAGAGACAGGGCGAATTGTCGGAAGAGATTCGATGAGGGCAAACGTAAAGAAAAAAATACCAGCACAACGGATGCATGCTTCTGGCACTAGAGGTGGGCCAGGATCCAGGGCAGGAAGGGAGCGATGTCATCAGGTACACCCAAAAGAAAAAAACATATAAACAATCATGGTGCAGTATCCTCACAAAACCTGTGGTAAATTGCTTGCAAAACTTGGCTCTTATTGATTGCCTACTTACGACATGTAAGATATATTAAAGTGAGGGTCATATATCTCTGAGACTTCAAAACGTGGTGTCAGATGAATGCAGTTGCAGCACGCAGTGTAAAATATTGATAGGGAACTGGATCAATGATGTTCCATAAGACTTTCAACTCTCAATCAGGTGTAGACAGCAGGATACATACAGGAATGAAAGGAGATCATAGTGTTGATCAGTAAACACCAAACTTTATGATTAAAAAAGACGTAGGACAGGTACTCACAATATAACAAATGATCACATTCACATAGGGTTTTACTTGTGACAGCTGGCCGGTACTCGGGAGATGTTAGCTCCAATCCCTTCTGTAGCGCTCCACGAAGGTGCCCCCTCGTCCGGTCGCGGGTGGACAGCGTCTGACGTCACATCCGGGCCTCGGAGTGACGACTTCCGGTTGGGGCGGGTACAGAGCGGGGTGTTGGGATTGCAGTGCCGGCACGGTGTCCTCAAGGGTGAAGCAGCTAGCCAGACTGTGGTTCAGCTGCACTGCTACTAGGCTCAACGCGTTTCGCTGTATCCACAGCTTCCTCAGGAGCAATAATTACATCCCCAGTGGGTCCCAAATATATAATGCTCTCAATTAGAGTTGATTAAAAACAATTAGATCAATCATGACGTCATTAATTACACACAGGATTCTCCCCATAGTAGGTTACATAATCACTGTGATCAAAAAAGTGCGGCGATTGGATATAGCTTAAATTTATTAATTAAACATGTATTAAGTATTCAATGCATAATAGACATTATAAAAAACAGTATAAAAAAACAGTATAAAAAATCATTACATTAAAACTCATATCAGAACTCATATAAATATGCACGATAAAAATATTAGATAAAAATGTTGTGGGGGAATAGAGGAGGAAAAAGGAGAAAAAAGCAGCAATTAGTAGGATAATATCAGACACATCAAAACAGCATTAATATAAAAATAGTATCAATATGTGCAAATAGCTGGAGAAAGGGAGTAATTTCAAAGTCTACGTTAAGGCCATTGGGCATTAAAGTATTGAGTCTATGTATCCAGTACATCTCTCTTCTGCTTAAATCTAAGTCTCTATTGCGTCCTCTCCAATGTTGAACAACATGTTCAATAGCAGTGAATTTTAGCCCCTGTGTGCTAGAATTGTGGAAATTAGTAAAATGCTTTGAAACATTATGTGTTTGGACACCACGTCTGATATTACTCAAATGTTCCAATATGCGTGTTTTAATTGCTCTTTTTGTCTTTCCCACATATTGTAGCCCACAGGGACATTCAAGGACATAGATTATATAGTCAGTCTGGCAATTCATATATTGTTTAATTTTGTAGTCCTCATTTTTATTATTACACTTAAATCCCTTTTTGTCTTGTTGTCTATATTCACAGGCTTTGCATGATGCGCAGCCATAGAACCCTTCTAATTTTTGGAGCCATCCCTTCTTATCTGTTTCCAGTTTTTTTTATAGCACTAGGTGCAATTATGTTCTTTAAATTTCTTGCCTTTTTGAAAATCACCTTTGGATGCCTCGGAATTTCATCCTTCAAGACTGGATCATTAAGCAAAACATGCCAATGTTTGTTTATTATTTTGCTTATTCTATTTGCCTCTTTATTAAAAGTGGTTAAAAATGCTGTATCAAAATTAAGATTTGTATGTGTATCTTTTTTTGTAGTAGGTGCTATAAGATCCTTCCTAGTGAGACTCTTGGCTTTTACCAATGCTGTTTCCAGAGTATCTTCTTTATAATTTTTTTCCTGAAACCTTTTCTTTAAAATATCACATTGTTCATCGAATACTACTTCATCAGTGCAATTTCTGCGTATCCGTCTGAACTGATTGTACGGGACGTTATCCATCCACAGATGGTGGTGGCAGCTAGTACGTAAAATGTAGTTATTGCTGTCCACGTCCTTAAAATATGACCTAGTTTTAAGTTTACCATTCTCTATATATAAATTTAAATCTAAATAGTTGAGAGAGTCTTTACTAGTTATTGAGGTAAACTGTATATTGTACGTATTAGTATTAATATTTGTTAAAAATGAATTCAAATTCTCCTGGCTGCCCTGCCAAATTAAAATGATATCATCGATGTAGCGTAGAAAAGAGTGAAAAAACAGGCGCTACTTCGTGAATGGAATAAATGAGAAAAGTGGTGCAGATAGGGTTAATAATCCAACCCCTTGCTCAAACCTCACTGGTGGGACCTGTGTCACGGGTTCCAAAGGTTAAGTATTGCTCAAAACATCCAGGGGGAGCATGTGGGAAGATAAGAGAACAATATATACATATAAGTGCAGACGTCAAGTGATGTATGGATATAGATGCAATGTCTTGGCTCTTATGGTTAATCTACTCACAGGAGCAAGGTGATAATCTGAGCAGTTGGCAAATTGGGTTGCCACACTTGAAGATGTCTATGGGCTGTACCCCCCTAGCGATTCTCCGTCGGCAGTGTATGTATAGAGAGAGGGAGAAGACTACATAGTGCGATCAATATGATATTTTATATGGAAAAAACATAATAAAAAATGCGCACTTACAAATTTCACAAAAGTTTAAAAGCATGTATCACAATATGTGAATGGAGGATCTCCCGAAACAGCTCACCGCCTCCTACAGGTCAGTCTGCTGGCTTCCACCGCTCTGCGTCCTGGACCGGAGCTTCCCTCTGCGCGCCCGTCTGCAAAATGTGACGTCACTGCATTCAGAGCTGGTTCTACGGATCGTCTCCAAGACCAAAATTGGTCCACTGGTAAACTCTACGCGTTTCGCCTCAGCTACCAAACTGTTTCTCGGCTTCGTCAGGAGTAAATGTAATGTTTTATGAGGCATGTGAGCCTACAGATTGAATGATTAAATGGAATTTGGTTAGGCAATGGGTATTTATTTCACTGAGGATGTTATGCATAACTGTTGTAGGCATTGCAGGATGGCTTCACCCCTTAATTACCTTTCAGGTTAGTACCCGATAAGGTGATTAAGGGGTTCAGTGTTATGTTAATGATATTCAAATGTTGTGGCTATTTATAATGTTGGCAACGGACCCCAAGGATGATGCTGGCGACGGAGGCTTCTTATTGATGAGGTTAGTACAATTTTCTTTACATTTTAACGGTATTGAATGTGTTTAATAATGGCCAAATAATGTATTATCCCTATGTGGATAATAGTTATTTGGCACATTATTGTACTGTATGTGCTGGGGGAGGGGGTATTAGGCCCAAGGGTATTTGGTAGGACTCCCCTGTGGGTATTGGGTGAGGGTGGTTGGGGGGCTTTGTGGGGGAGGGTATGTGGGTGATGGTGGCTTAACCCCTTAATAACTGTAGCAGTTAATAACCGCTATGGGGATTAAGGGGTTAGGGGACATTAATTTGGATGTTGTAATTCTTGTGTTTGTTTTGCAGAAGCGGATGGGGCATGGGCAGGATGAAGATGAGGATGGCCTTCATCGTGGCAGTGGGACATGGGTGAGTGCTATATGTATTTAATGTCTTTATTGTTGTGTATGTATTTTAAAAGGACAACTGCACTATTATCCATTTGTGGATAATAGTCATTCTGCCCATTACTATACTGAATGTTAGGGGGGTATAGGTGTTGTTGGGTATATATATATATATATATATATATATATATATATATAATTATTTAATTATTTATTTATTTCGTTATTGTGGGGCTGGGGTGTGTTTTTTTATTATTGTGGGTAGCGGGGATGGGTGAAGGGGGCATTAGCCGCAACGGTGGTTGTTTAGGGCTTGCGGGTGGGTAGCGGGAGGCCTTAACCCCTTCAGGACCGTAGCGGTATTAACCGGTACGGTCGTGAAGGGGTTAAGTGCCCCCGCATCCCCCCCGCAAGTCCTAAACTCACACCCAGGGCCAAATACCCCCCTCACCCATCCCCACTACCCACAATAACGCTGGCACGGTGGGTTAACCCCTTCATTGCCTTAGCGGTTAGCCGCTAAGGTAATGAAGTGGCTTTTAAATGCCTTTTTCGTGCCTCGGATGCATGCCGGGGGGCTCCGGTGCGGGTATTAGCTCCGGAGACCCCCGGCATCAATCACAGGCAGGAAAAAGGGCTGATTTTTCCTAAGTGTCGCCCGTGCCGATGCTTCTCCTTCAGCAAGTTGCCAACTTGGCGGGCTGGATTGGCCATAAAATCTCCAATCTGGCCTGCCGATCAGCACCGAAAAGCTGATCGGGGCTTACTGAATTCAGGCGGGAAAAAAAAGTCCCGATAAGTGGCTTATCGGCAGCCGGGTGGCGAAATTTTTTTTTTCGGAAGAAAAGTTGCCGATAATTCCCACTTATCGGGGCTTACTGAATCAGGAGGGCAAAAAACGGCTATAAAATGCCGAAAAAGCCTTATCGGGGCTTACTGCATGAGGCCCAATATGTTGGTGTCCTGGTGGTGTTTTCTGTAGACTATTTCATGCATAGTGTATGTATGATCATGTACAGATGCTTGATAACATTCAAGTATGTCCTTGTACACATGAATGTTTAGAAATGCTCTATGACTGAATTAAGGCATATTTAATAACATATGAATATGTATTAATCATCAGTTATTAATTGTACAACATTACACACTTGCCATGTTTATAGAAGCTGACATTCACTTAGCTCTTGTTCAAGATGAGATGTATATGGGTTTGTTTGGTAATGTAGATAGTCATTTCATGCTAATATTATTGACATACAACTTTAAGTAAGTACACATATCAAAGCATACATTTTGATGTTGTGTTTTCTGGTGTCTTAACTCTGTAACACATTACTTACCTTAATCTTCTTTCATAGTTCATAATGTTGGCATGTGATCATGTATGATTTTTGGTTACAATAACAGATCTGTTAGTATGTATGAATATATCTGTAGTCTCTCTGTATCTCTATGGATATATGTATACACACACACACACACACACACACACACACACACAGTGTTTGTGTGTGAGTGTGTATATATATACTGCTGCGGCAGCTTTTATTCTTACTAATCACCGGCTTTTACCTGGCATGTTCCTGGAATGCCACACTGTTCACCTGGAGCATGTCGGGCTCCTTTTGCCTTCCCAGTCAGGCGCATGCCCGGCTGACGCGCGGTTGATGTGTTAATTGATAATGGTTCAGGATTTACTAGGCTGCAATGCTTCGCGTGTCCGCCAGATGGCATAAATTCATGACTTGTAATGCGCCGAATCAGTAATGTGTTGGCTTGCAGGTGTTTCATTTAAAAAAGATACTGTACCTACCACAGTGTGCCATTGTAACTTGGCCTTGGCCTTGAGACTGAAGGAAGAGTTGCCAAAATGTATCAATTTAGGCTTTTCATATTAAAGAAAGACAAAGACCAGTTTCAGTTTGTGTTACACTATTCTGCAGAGACCCACCATGAGTGTTCAAGTGCAGCCTGCTTTCCAAAAACCTGACAGAAGTTACGCGTATTTGATATGGGCCGCGATTAATGCAACAGAGGATAAGATGGCAACAGTTGCTCAAATTTATCAGTATTTTATCGAAAAATATGACTTTTACAAATTTTCGCCAACTCCTCATACGTGGAAGCGTGCAGTAAGGAAAAGGTTATGTAGTGACCCTTGTTTTCACCGTATTGAGCCCCAAATTGTTGGAGGGTATTGGTGTGTATCACCGGGTTTTTCCCGTATCTATGATCATGGAGGCGGCAAAAGGCAAAGGGTCGTGTTAAAACCAACTAAGAAGCGACAGTCGCTGCCAAGCAATGCACCAGCACCAGCACCAGCACCGTCTTCCAATGACGGTCCCACTGTCAGTGACAACCCTGAGCCTGAGGCTGAGCTGGATTTGGCGTGCAGTTTTGATGAAGCTTGCATGTACCTAAGCGATTTCCAGCCTCACCTGCTGACTACAGGTGGACTAGTCCCGCTGCCAACTATCGACGTGGATGATGAAGAAAGCTGGACTGGCAGTGGACCGGCGCCGGCGCAAGCTGAATGGGAAATTCAATGGTGAGTACTGTCTTGTTGCCGTATTATTTTGGTGGGGCTGGCTTGGTACTTCTTTAGGGGGCTGACCATTACTGTACTGTACTGTACATTAAAACTTTTCTTTTTGTTTTTTCTCAGAAAAGAAAACGGCTAATGGGGGGATTTCGATGGATAATATTGTACTGTATGCTGATGTTTTCCGGCCGTACAGTATACTGTGTAATAAAAAATAGAACGAGGAGGCGGTGCACTGCTGCCATCAGGTATTGGAAGATAGGAGATCCACACGCATAGGAGTATAATAAAAGGGTTGTAGTTTATTAGTGCATATACACTCGAAGAAGATGTGCTACAGAGTGAACTCTGACGCGTTTCGTCTCAGCCTGAGACTTTGTCAAAGAGTATCTGGTACAACACATGATGATCCTTATATAATGAGTCCATACATACTATTGGTTGAACTTAATGAGTAGGCAAGGGCACATACAGGTGATTGCATAACCACTTAATCAATGGCCAGGGAACACCAGCCCCCTAGTAATTAATGGATTACACTAACAGGGCATCATCAAGGACAAAAAATGCATAATCTAGATACTAAAAGACACAAAAAGACATTAAAAGCAATACTTGTCTAATAAAACAAACATGTAATATATAAAACAAGTACCAGTAACTGTGTAGCAATATAAACAGCAACATATCTATACCAAAAAAATATATTTAAAGGCTCAATAAAAAATTCTATAAAAAATTAATAGAATGTAGAATACATGGCATATAATAATACATCTTAATAAAAATTAAAAATCAATAATAATAAATCATAATGATGAAAAGACCCATTATGAAAATGTAATTGGATTCATGTACACCTATAATAAAAATTATATAAACTAATAATACTTATAAATAATCAATGATGACTATAATATAATATAGTATAAAACACTACTAAATAGATGAATATAAACAGTGAAAAATTAATATAATATAATATAAATGTAAGAAATACTTAATGAAAATATAACCATCCTCAATACAAAATCAAACTAAAAAGTGTTTTAAATCCCACTCGATATTAATTCCAGTGGGATGTAAAGTATTCATAACATGAATCCAATACATTTCCCTAGTATTGAGCTTATTTAATCTGTCTCCACCTCTAGGGTGGATTTTCACATGTTCTAAGGCAGAAAAAGTAAAGTTAGAGATATCGCCAAAACTACACAATGAAAAATGCCTTGACACCGGATGCAGCATATCTTTTTTCAGAATATGTCTAATATGTTCCTGTATCCTTATTCTTACAGGCCTAATTGTTCGTCCAATGTAAGACATCTTACACCCACATTGTAGGTAATAAATCACATGACTTGTATGGCAATTCATAAAGCTGTTAATATGATGTTTTCCTTCACACGTAGTGATGTTTTTTATAGATCTGGCATATTTACAGGTGGAACACCGTCCACGGGGAAAGAATCCTTTGGGAATATTACCTAGTGATTGTCTATCAGACTGTGCATTACATAAACTTGGAGACAAATGATTGCCTAAAGTTTTTGTTTTTTTGTAAATGAATCTGGGCCCTCCCTGTACAAGAGAGGCAATATCATGGTCTAAGGTAAGTACTTTCCAATGTTGTTTAAAATCTTTTTTATTTCTTTTGATTGTTTATTATATATGGAAATAAAGGATGGGCAAACTGAATTATCCTCATACGTATTACGTTTTTTATTATAACCTTTTTTGGATCTTATAAGCTCTTCCCTATCTAGGGAATCTGCATATTTAAATGCTTTAATAATGTCCTCCTCTTTATAACCTCTTTCTTTAAAGTTATCTGTCATTTCATGTGACCGGCTCAAAAACATATCATTCGTAGAACATATCTTTTTTAAACGAATAAACTGTGCCTTTGGTATACTTCTAATAAGTGCTGGTGGATGACAACTTGTCGCACATAAAAGTGCATTTTTAGAATGGGGTTTATGGAAAATGTCCATCTGGATGTTCTTATCAATGTCTATTGAAAGTGTCATGTCTAAATAATCTATATGGTGAATATTCTGTGTACACTGGCGACACACTTTATTCGAGCTCAGCTAGTCCCACGAATTCGGGTATACCCGGGTGTATTGAGGTTTGTGACTGTTTTCTGCCCGAGTGCATTGAGTTATTTTCCAGCAGGGATTGAAGCATTTTATTCCCGCTGGCTGCAATACTGCACAGTACATATATATATACTGCATTACAATTCATGAATTTATGCCATCTGGTAGACACGCGAAGCATTGCAGCCTATTAAATCCTAATCATTATCATTTAACAGATCAGCCGCCCATCAGCCAGGCATGAACCCAGGCTGGGAAGGCAAATGCAACGGGGCTTGTCAGAGGTGAGGAGCGGCGCATTCCAGGTATCTGCCAGGTACATACCGGGTATTTGCTCGAATAAAGTGTATCGGTGCAGTATATGTAAAGTGTAGATTATAGTCATTGTTATTCAGTGTGTCAATAAAAGTGCAAAGTGAATCTAAATCCCCATCCCACACCAATATAAGATCATCTATAAAGCGCCGATAAAATATAATGGGATGTCGAAATAAATTAGATTCGTGAAAAATGTGTTGTGCCTCCCAAAAGCCCATAAAAAGATTCGCATAAGATGGCGCAAAAGAAGAACCCATAGCAGTGCCTAATTTTTGCAGAAAATACCGTGAATCAAACATAAAATAATTGTGTGTGAGCAAAAAAGTGACTGATTCCAATAAAAAGTGCTAAGAGTGAGTGATAAATCAGATAAATTCAAAAAGTGTTGAAGAGCCTGAAGGCCATGTTCGTGTGTGATAATGGAATACAGGGAGGTCACGTCTAAGGTGACCCACCTGTACCCACGTTGCCACTGAAGTCCCTTGATGGATCCAATCAAATCCGACGTGTCTTTAATGAATGAATGTAATCGATACACTAGAGGTTGGAGGAAACCGTCCACATACCGTGACAACCCATCTCCCAAAGATCCAATACTCGCCACAATGGGTCGACCAGGAGGGTCGACCAGCGACTTATGGATCTTTGGGAGATGATGGAATATGGGTGTCACGGGATGTGGGCAGACCAAGAACCCCATTTCTTTATGGTTAATGACCTCTAGAATCCTACCCATTTCCAAAAGCTCCATATATTCCTTCTGATAATCCTCAATTGGATTCACTTTTAATGGTTGATAAAGAGATAAATCACTGAGTTGTCTATAAGCCTCTCTTTTATAGTAGTCTGATGATAAAACTACAAGGGCACCTCCCTTATCGGCTTTCTTAAAAATTAATCTATCATCTTGTTTTAGAATTTGCAGTTGTTTAATCTCTGAAATAGTAAGATTATTATTCATCACATTAGAGAACGAAAAACCTTTATTAAGCAAACGAATGTCTCGTTCAACCAGTTTCTCAAAGGCCGTAATGTACGGACCTCTCTGAGAACTGGGACAAAAAATGGACTTCTTCCTTAAACCAGAGTCATGGTTGCCAAAAAATGATTGAGTGTGCAAACTAGGTTCTTCACCTTGTTGCACTAACATCTCTTCCATATCAGATATAAGACATTGATCTCTAAAATCCAATCTAACAGCATTATCATTGGAGAGGGATTCATTTTCCTGAACACTTATATTAACATTAGGTGATAGACCTTTAGCTTGTGATGCAAAAAAAATTTTGAGGGATAATTTCCGTGTGAACTTTTGTAAATCTATCACTGTTTCAAAAACCTGAAAGTTACCAGTAGGGGCAAAACCTAACCCACGATTAAGTAAGGATAGCTGATCAATGGTTAATTCGACACCTGAGAGGTTAATCACATTATTTATAGACTCATTTAAGTATATTTCTTCCTTTTCGTTCTGCCTCTTATTTCCCCGTTTTCTCTTTGATCTTCGTGTGGTTTTGAGTTTTTTGAACCATTATTTGATACCGTTTTAGGATCTGATTTAAGGGGCCTAGAAAACATTAAAGCAGTAGACGTAGATGGTTTAGAGTCTGTTCTGTGGGTATCTGTATGCTCTCTCCCATAGTCATCTGATCTATCAAAGGATACTGAGTGTGGTCTAGATTCTCCCTCTGATTGATCTGAATCAACGCTAGATGTATCTACCCTCCTACTTTTTAGTATAGATTTATTTGGCGTACGGTTCTCTGTACTTTTATCATAGTATGTCCTAGGTGGTCTAGGTCTTGACCCCTCTCGCTGGGGTGGTTTTTGCCAACAATACACATGGCCCCTAACGTAATCAACTTTGTCTCTCTCAAACTTTATCTGTTTCTTATCACTTATACTGCACCGACACACTTTATTCGAGCAAATACCCAGTATGTACCTGGCAGATACCTGGAATGCGCCGCTCCTCACCTCTGACAAGCCCCGTTGCGTTTGCCTTCCCAGCCTGGGTTCATGCCTGGCTGACGGGCGGCTGATCTGTTAAATGATAATGATTAGGATTTAATAGGCTGCAATGCTTCGCGTGTCTACCAGATGGCATAAATTCATGAATTGTAATGCAGTATATATATATATACTGTGCAGTATTGCAGCCAGCGGGAATAAAATGCTTCAATCCCTGCCTGGAAAATACCTCAATGCACTCGGGCTGAAAACAGTCACAAACCTCAATACACCCGGGTATACCCGAATTCGTGGGACTAGCCGAGCTCGAATAAAGTGTGTCGCCAGTGTACCATTCTCAATTGTTTCCAAATTTTAAATAGAGTAACATCATTTCTGATGAATTGATCCCTTTTCTCAAAGGGCTTCAATTTATTCTGAAATAATAATAAACTGTGTAATAAACCCTGAATAAATAAAACTATGCATTTATTCTACATATTCAGTATCGTTTCATTATGTGTCTTCCACAGTATACTGTACAGTGGTATACTGTGCCTAACATCTATGGGCAAAAAGAATTTTATTCCTAGGTGCCCTAGAACAGAAGTTCCCACGCCAATTGCCCATGAACTTGACCGCGGCCCTAAGTAGTTCCCACGCCAATTGCGCGAATATAATGTAAAATAACCCGTTCTGTGGGTCGGAGCGGGTTGAAATTTACCTGGTCCTCATGCGGGAGGACCCTTGCCATAGTGGCAAAATATCAGCCTTCCAAGACCCCCGAAACCGGAGATACCAAAAGACAGTTTAAAAGCACATTACCAAAGTGGCTTTTTTTCTGCCATGCAAGTCAATGGCAGAAACCTGCAATTTAACATCACCCTGACTCCGTTCTGTTGCCACGAGAGGGTCACAATTTACCATGCAATCCTGCCGCAACTAGGACTACATGGTCACCGAATATGAGCCCTCTAGGTCGAACAGAACCGGAGTTGTGGGTTCCAGGTTTCTGCTCATTCTGACTTAGCCGGTTCAAAGCTTTCTCCGCCATTGCGCTCAATGGTAGGACCCTCCTCGCCGGCGTGACCCTTTCTCATCGCCATTACTGCTGGGACCCTGTTGGGGTCAAGTGAGGAGGTTCCTAACATTTTGGGGCAAAATGAATTTTATTTCTAGGTGCCCTAGAACAGAAGTTCCCACGCCAATTGACCTAGTTCCCACGCCAATTGCCGTAGTTCCTACGCCAATTGCGCGACCAGCCAGTTAAAAAACAGTGCAGCAAGCCTCTACAGTACATTTGTTACACTGGCAAAGGAGCAAATGGAAACAAAGTGAGGCAATTCAACATGGTCTTTTATTGGTGGAGTCAGTACAAAAACATTTATTTACAATATTGAAACATTTAAAGTGCACAGCAATTCTAACCATCAACACACAATAATACATTCTGCAGCCTTTATTAAATTCTTCTGCCACAAAACATTTTTGGTGCAGGGAGTTAAAGTGACTTGCTTTTTATGTACTGTATTTGGGGGTTGTCTTTGGGGGTTTATTCATCAAATTATTATGATGAACTGCCTTTTGAAATGACACTGCTGTTAACTATTTCAGCCACACACCTCCAGAGTTTTTAATCCCTCCCTAGCCAAGCGTCAATCGGCTGAGTCACCCTAGCCTACCATCCCCCTCTCTCCACTGGGTCGTTGATCTTCTGCATATTGCCATTGTGATCTTAATCCGCCCATAGCCGAGCTACAAACACTCAGCACGCCTGCGTCTAATCACACCATCCCCCTCCCCCAACCCTTAGAGGCCTGTTGTTTGAACGGTAATGCTTTGAAAAATCCCCTCTCGAATTTGAAATGTAAATCTGATGTGCACAGCACTGTGAGAATTGAGAGTACACTGATACAGTATTTCATCAGGGTGTGAAAATATTTGTCAGTCACTATGGTTTACAGTCACATGTTTTTAATACAATACAGTACATTCTTTAATATCTTTAAAATAAAAATATATCAATCCTGGTAAAATATTTTATAAATAAATAAATAAAATAATTCATTGGTGCACTGTAGGGGTGGCTGTCAATGATTATGATTCGCAGCAAAGTGAATAAATATTTATTTTATTTTATCAGGAACCAAAAAATACAAATATAAAAATAATCAGGAATAATACATACAGTAATGCAGTCTTTATTAAGTTATTTTTGCAGCTTGAAATTGGATAACCATTTGGAAAACCTTTGTAAAACATGGGGAAACATGAGTAATACACATTTATAAGAATATTATTTAATACTACAGTATATACAGTACAGTACTGTAATGTACTGTATAATATACTGTGCTGTATATACTGTGTTGTATAGTAAAACTAATTTTTCTTTAGTCTTTATCTTTTCCTCATTCTGTCTGCAGTACAGTAGTTCATTGAGAGAGGAGAGGTTTTGTGTACATCATTGCTGCTGTTTATATACTGTACATTTGACTGTACAAGCAGATTTGACTGGACACTACGCCCCCATCCCCCTAGGCCACCATTTTTCCTGGAACGACAAGAAAACCAAAAATTTGTGCAGTTACTGTACTGTATTATGGCAGAACTACTCTATGTGGCTGGTGCAGCTTTGTCTGGAAAGAAAAAAATGGGGCAGTTACTGTAGTAAGCAGTTACTGTAGTACTGTCAAACTAGTGTACTGTATACTGTACTGGAACTACTGTACACTGGCGACACACTTTATTCGAGCTCGGCTAGTCCCACGAATTCGGGTATACCCGGGTGTATTGAGGTTTGTGACTGTTTTCTGCCCGAGTGCATTGAGTTATTTTCCGGCAGGGATTGAAGCATTTTATTCCCGCTGGCTGCAATACTGCACAGTACATATATATATACTGCATTACAATTCATGAATTTATGCCATCTGGTAGACACGCGAAGCATTGCAGCCTATTAAATCCTAATCATCATCATTTAACAGATCAGCCGCCCATCAGCCAGGCATGAACCCAGGCTGGGAAGGCAAATGCAACGGGGCTTGTCAGAGGTGAGGAGCGGCGCATTCCAGGTATCTGCCAGGTACATACCGGGTATTTGCTCGAATAAAGTGTGTCGGTGCAGTATACTCTGACTACTGTTAAATTCTATGTACTGTAACCTGATGGCTGGTGCTGCTCTCTCTGTAAAGAAAAAACTAACTACTGTATACAGTACTAGTATTCTTACTATCTGGAAATAAAAAATATTTGCCATACTTACCTGTAACATACTGTACTTACAATACTACAGCACAGTACTACTTTCCTTATGCTTGCCCATTACGCGCGATGACAATGGGCAACACAGTGGCAATATGGTCTATTTATTTATTGCAGCGTTCCACGGTGAGTACATCGTTCCAAAAACTCAGTATGCCTTTCAACGACTCGTCCTTTTTGGAGGGTTTCACCACTTTCCGGATATGGTCCTTCAGCTGATGCCAGACCATTTCGATCGGATTGAAGTCTGGCGACCTGTCATTGGAAAGAAAGGACAATTGGTTTAAGAGCTAAAAACAGTGGGGAACAAAAATGGGACACGGTCTACTGCACTTACTCCGCTGGCGTCTTCACCCAGTTGATGCCACGCTCAAGGATATGCGCCGTTGACGCAGTGTGCTTGGGATCGTTGTCCTGGTAGAAGCGGTGACCATTGGGGAAGTCGCGTGTGATGTATTGCACTCTCGGGCACAATGTTGTCTTGGAAGAAAGCTTTATTCATGATTCCTATAGCAAGAAAAGAAAAGTGCTCAAAAAACTGCACAATAGTACAGTACAGTGCATACGGCAAGGCAACACTAGTCAAGTACAGTGCATTAGGCGACATTATATTTGATAAATTTTACCTTCAAAGATGACAATGCATCCCGGTCCACGCCTAGAGATGGCACCCCACACATGCAGCTTCACAGGGTGTTTTGGCCGCGGCTTCAAAGATAAGCGGCCTTTTTTGTGGAATGCAAATCTTGCAAATCTCTCCAGCGACACAGTAGAATCATCAGGGGCAGATGCAATCCTGGAAAGTCTCCCCACTGTCGATCCATGCCTGGGCCTGGACCACTATTTTGATTTTGTTTGCATCCCGTATCATGGGGTACGCTCTGTAATGACAAGGAATTTTTTTTTTTAGCAGCACAGTGCAGTACAGTTTGCTAAACAACACTTTTACCTCCTGTACTGTCCAGTACTAACCTCACACGTCCATATTTCCATCCAATGCTGCGTCTCATCTTCTTTATGCTGGTCTCGGATACAGTCAGATTGTGCTTTTCCTGCAGAGTGTATTTGACCCTTAATGCTCTCCTCTCATCATTCTCCTCATTTATTTTGTCCACCAGAACAGTTGTCTCCCTACAATGTAAAGAAATTATATTGTTTTATTAATATGCAGCAATATTAAATGTATATAAATGTAATGTTGTAATATACAGTACATTAAATATAAATAGACAAAATATATATACTTTTGTACTATAAATATAAATATACAAAATAAATATACGGTTGTAATATAAATATAAATATACAGTACATCCTATTCAGTATATACCGTTGTAAGATTAATTGAAATATACAAAAAATGTATACTGCTGTACTATAAATATAAATAGACAAACTACTTACAGTATGTTGTAATATAAATCAACAGAAATAACAACAGTATTACAGTAGATACAGAACTGTACTGTAGATGTACAGTACAGTTTTCTATATTTTTTTTTTGTTAAGTTTTATAAATATACTTACGCGTTTGTTACCCTTGGTGCCTTTTTCCGGTCTCCGTTTTTTCCTTGTGCATGATAGCTCATGGTGGTTAATGGCACAACGAGGTCAGAAGCAGCTAACCAGCGTTGGATAGCAGCAATTCGGTGTCCGCTCCTGTACATCTCCTTAATTCGCATGCTGAGTTCCTTTGAAATCTTTTTAACAGGCATTGCTGCGAGAGGAAAGAAATACAAACACAAGAATGTATATTCGATGTTTAGTCGATGTGTATTCTATGTGCAGTCAATACACAAAATGGATGGTGTATTTATACGGTAATGACTCACACGCCCACTTTCAACACCTGTACCTGGCCGCCATGCATAAAAGTTTACACACTTTGCATAGGCCACCACTCCAGGATCTTTATCTGAACTTGCCCTTGTCCAGATACTGTACTGCATTGTGCCACCTGCTTCCATGGAGCATCCCCGGTTCTATGGACGCAAGAACCCTCTCACCTCTGCCGTGCCTGTCATGCTGAAAAAGCGAAAGGCGGTTGCCGTTTCCACGCCAAGGGCAAAGCGACAGGCTAAGGCCAATAAAGAAATCCTTCTGCTGACCCCAAAGGTTAAGGGTTTTCTTAGACGTCAGCCTTATTATGTGAAGAAGATATACGGTAATACGCTCTCTACGCAAAACGAATGGCAGCCAACCCATCGGACCCACAGACCACTTCCCATATGCTTCGACGACTCTGCTTTAGCTGTCCCGGAAATCTTCATCCCGTCTTCTCCACCCCCATCTTCTCCGGTTCCATCTGACGACTAAGCCGCCTCTGAAATCCACGGGTTACTTTCTCCTTTGCTCTTAGACGACTCTGTTTCTCGCCCGGAAATCCAAAGGTCACCTTCTCCATCCCTCTTCGACGCTACCGCTTCTCCTCTACCGGGTATCCACATGTCACCTCCTCCATTCTCCATCGATGCCGCTTCTCTCCATGGAACCCCCATCTCATCCTCCATTGCACCCATCCCCCCAGATGTCCAGACGCCATGCACAAGAAGCAGCTCGTTGGACCGGATGCTGAATGGGATAAGTGTGGATCTCCCCGGGAATTCTATTGTGCTGGCAAAGATAGAACTGCTTCTGGAGACAATGTTAAATGTGGAGCAACGGATGCTACAAATGGAGCAACGGATGGATCAATGGATGGAGAAGATAGAGGCTGACATTGCGGGCATACATTATTTGCTCGGTGCTAATGCCCCTGTTTCCCCGACGACGGAGCAGGAGGGTGACATGGATGTGATGAATGGGACCTTCGACCCCCTTCCATCACTAAGCGCCCCCCCTCCACCAGAAGGTGTACTGTATGCCGTTGAGGAGGACATGACAACCCCGTCAAGACCACGCCAGGAGACAACACGGTGACCACGACTGGAGGAAAGCTTCCTCCCAGACATCCTACCATTGCCCGTCGCCACAAGCACACCCGCTCCCAAAAGACCTACACCCGCTCGCATCGAAACAGTGCCTGACATCACCCTGCGCGATCTGACAGCGGCGCTTAGGGAGAAGTATAGTGTGATGAGTGCTGGTGTACCCCATGCCTTGATCATTTTTAAGCACCATGTTCCCTACACGTTGTACTGCGAGTGGGTGTTCAAAGTGAACTACGATGGGAATCGCGTAAAAAAGGCCCTACCTGCCAATTTAAGGAAAAACATTGTGGAAGAATTGTGGCGCTTTTATACAGTTACAGATCCTGTAATGAAAGGCGTTAGAGACTGCATTAATGGCGTTTTGCGCCATGCAAGGAATCGGCCATGGATGGACAATGTGGAGGACTGTCAGTGAGACCATACTGTTGAGCTGAACTGTATTGTACTCTACATGTTTTGCCCTACAGTACCTGCTGTACTTAAACAAAGTAGATGTTGTTGTGTGTTTTTTTTCACAGGACATGCACAACTCCAGTCCCTGAGGGCCGCAAACAGGCACGGTTTTCAATGTAGCCCTGAAAACCTGCCCTGTTTGCTGCCCTCTAGGACTGAACTGGTGCAGGTCTGACTGACAGTGTTGCGCACCATCCCACTGTACTGTACTGTATACAGTACTGGGTTTCTTTAATAAAGGAGATGTTACTTAAAATGTCACTTTAACTCCCTTTGCCCCATGCACCAAAAATGTTTTGTGGCAGAAGAATTTAATAAAGGCTGCAGAATGTATTATTGTGTGTTGATGGTTAGAATTGCTGTGCACTTTAAATATTTCAATATTGTAAATAAATGTTTTTGTACTGACTCCACCAATAAAAGACCATGTTGAATTGCCTCACTTTGTTTCCATTTGCTCCTTTGCCAGTGTAACAAATGTACTGTAGAGGCTTGCTGCACTGTTTTTAACTGGCTGGTCGCGCAATTGGTGTAGGAACTACAGCAATTGGCGTGGGAACTAGGTCAATTGGCGTGGGAACTTCTGTTCTAGGGCACCTAGAAATAAAATTCATTTTGCCCCAAGATGTTAGGAACCTCCTCACTTGACCCCAACAGGGTCCCAGCAGTAATAGTGGCGAGAAAGGGTCACGCCGGCGAGGAGGGTCCTACCATTGAGCGCAATGGCGGAGAAAGCTTTGAACCGGCTAAGTCAGAATGAGCAGAAACCTGGAACCCACAACTCCGGTTCTGTTACACCTAGAGGGCTCTTATTCGGTCACCTTGTAGTCCTAATTGCGGCAGGATTGCATGGCAAATTGCGACCCTCTCGTGGCAACAGAACGGAGTCAGGGTGATGTTAAAGTTCAGGTTTCTGCCATTGACTTGCATGGCAGAAAAAAAGCCACTTTGGTAATGTGCTTTTAAACTGTCTTTTGGTACCTCCGGTTTCGGGGGTCTTGGAAGGCTGATATTTTGCCACTATGGCAAGGGTCCTCCCGCATGAGGACCAGGTAAATTTCAACCCGCTCAGACCCACAGAACGGGTTATTTTACATTATATGTACTTACAGTATACTGTATACAGGATTGATATATTTTTATTTTAAAGATATTAAAGAATGTACTGTATTGTATTAAAAACATGTGACTGTAAACCATAGCGACTGACAAATATTTTCACACCCTGATGAAATACTGTATCAGTGTACTCTCAATTCTCACAGTGCTGTGCACATCAGATTTACATTTCAAATTCGAGAGGGGATTTTTCAAAGCATTACCGTTCAAACAACAGGCCTCTAAGGGTTGGGGGAGGGGGATGGTGTGATTAGACGCAGGCGTGCTGAGTGTTTGTAGCTCGGCTATGGGCGGATTAAGAACACAATGGCAATATGCAGAAGATCATCGACCCAGTGGAGAGAGGGGGATGGTAGGCTAGGGTGACTCAGCCGATTGACGCTTGGCTAGGGAGGGATTAAAAACTCTGGAGGTGTGTGGCTGAAATAGTTAACAGCAGTGTCATTTCAAAAGGCAGTTCATCATAATAATTTGATGAATAAACCCCCAAAGACAACCCCCAAATACAGTATAAAAAGCAAGTCACTTTAACTCCCTGTGCCCCATGCACCAAAAATGTTTTGTGGCAGAAGAATTTAATAAAGGCTGCAGAATGTATTATTGTGTGTTGATGGTTAGAATTGCTGTGCACTTTAAATGTTTCAATATTGTAAATAAATGTTTTTGTACTGACTCCACCAATAAAAGACCATGTTGAATTGCCTCACATTGTTTCCATTTGCTCCTTTGCCAGTGTAACAAATGTACTGTAGAGACTTGCTGCACTGTTTTTTAACTGGCTGGTCGCGCAATTGGCGTAGGAACTACGGCAATTGGCGTGGGAACTAGGTCAATTGGCGTGGGAACTTCTGTTCTAGGGCACCTAGAAATAAAATTCATTTTGCCCCAAGATGTTAGGAACCTCCTCACTTGACCCCAACAGGGTCCCAGCAGTAATGGCGATGAGAAAGGGTCACGCCGGCGAGGAGTGTCCTACCATTGAGCGCAATGGCGGAGAAAGCTTTGAACCGGCTAAGTCAGAATGAGCAGAAACCTGGAACCCACAACTCCGGTTCTGTTCGACCTAGAGGGCTCATATTCGGTGACAATGTAGTCCTAGTTGCGGCAGGATTGCATGGCAAATTGCGACCCTCTCGTGGCAACAGAACGGAGTCAGGGTGATGTTAAATTGCAGGTTTCTGCCATTGACTTGCATGGCAGAAAGAAAGCCACTTTGGTAATGTGCTTTTAAACTGTCTTTTGGTACCTCCGGTTTCGGGGGTCTTGGAAGGCTGATATTTTGCCACTATGGCAAGGGTCCTCCCGCATGAGGACCAGGTAAATTTCAACCCGCTCCGACCCACAGAACGGGTTATTTTACATTATATTCGCGCAATTGGCATGGGAACTACTTAGGGCCGCGGTCAAGTTCACGGGCAATTGGCGTGGGAACTTCTATTCTAGGGCACCTAGGAATAAAATTCTTTTTGCCCATAGATGTTAGGCACAGTATACCACTGTACAGTATACTGTGGAAGACACATAATGAAACGATACTGAATATGTAGAATAAATGCATATGTTTATTTATTCAGGGTTTATTACACAGTATACTGTACGGCCGGAAAACATCAGCATACAGTACAATATTATCCATCGAAATCCCCCCATTAGCCGTTTTATTTTCTGAGGAAAAAAAAAGAAAAGTTTTAATGTACATTAATGGTCAGCCCCCTAAAGAAGTACCCAGCCAGCCCCACCAAAATAATACGGCAACAAGACAGTACTCACCCTAGATTTAAAATTCATATTCCCCCAGATGTTAGGAACCCCCTCACTTCACCCCAACAGGGTCCGAGCAGTACTGTACTTTAAAATAAATTAAATATGCAATTTTACTATTACTGCGCGCGCACGCACAGACTGTGTACTGTAGGTTGAACCGCGAAGGTATTAGACTTCAGAGACAACAGCTCGCAAACGCCCCCATGCGTTTTTACACGGCATTGCAGTATTGCAGACAGCGGGAATAATTAATTCACAGCCGCGAAAATTACGCTATACACCCCGGGAGAAAACGACACAAAACCGCACATCACCGGGATCTTCTGAAATTCGCGGAGCTAGCCAAGTAAGAATAAAGTTGGTCGCCAGTGTATATATTAACTGAGAGAGCTATATATATATATATATATATATATATATATATATATATATATATATATATATTTATCTCTGCCACTGTTGTCAGCAAACAGGCCTTGTGTTAATGAGATATAAATGTTAGGACACTTGCTAAAATTATGGGATCAGTATGATTGAGCCCATAATTCACTCACCTGTATTTAACTTTGAATATGATTACAACAAGGCCTACTTACACACATCAATGGCTTTAGTTTAGCACTCTATATATAATATAAATATATATAATCAGAATGAACAGTACAGGCCTTCATGGCTCAAAAGAGGCCTTGTTTGCTGTTAAATTCTACACAGCTGACTCAAATAGGCCCTCAAACATACTCACCCAGTAATGTTATAAACTGTAATGAAGTGTTAAGAGGATTACAACAAGGCCTGTTAGCACACAAGGCCTTCAATGTACAGTATATTTATCTATATATAATTAACTATATATATATAGATATAGAGATATATATATAGATATATCTATATATATATCTCTGTATCTATATATATATATATATATATATATACATATCTATATACATATATATATATATATCTACACACAATATATAGTTCATTATATATAGATAAATATATATGTTGATATATGTATATATATATCTAATTATATATATATATATATATATATATATATATTTATTTTTATATATATATATATATATATATCTATATCTATGTATATATCAAGAGAGACTAACAGAGAGAGTTAAAGAGAGAGAGAAACAGAGAGAGAAAGAGAGAGAAAGAGAGATAAACAGACAGAGATAAAAACAGAAAAAGAGACAAACATAGAGATGTGTGTGTATGGTTACATCTAGCTAAGTGTAAGCAGAAATCTGTTCATGATAGCACTGTAGATGATTTCACACACACATTGTTATTCTAATTCAAAGAGTCTACTTGTTTTGCACATGTTGATTGCCTAAGCCGAAAGTAAAGTTTCGATTCCTGTAAAAAGAGTATCTTACCCAAAGAATTTCAGCCAATTATTGTAACAAATTTCTTGTGGGAGAAAACCTAGGCGTATAACTGCTAGGTTCTATTATAACCTTGGAACAAACCGCGAAGATAACATGTAACTATTCACACATTCAGCAGACATCCGTATGCGTTCAACTTCACACAACGTACACTTGAAGAGAGAAGAAATGGCAGAAGCTTCCACATTGCACAGCCATCCACGTAAATCATACAAATTTATGATTTATTAAGCAATCGAATCAACGCCAGAGAAAAGTGCAAATGTGGCCAAAATCATTGACTTGATCCAAAAGAAATATCCATACTACCAACAACCTGACATACAACGAAATTTTAAAACTTCTGTACGATTCACTTTATCCGCAAATGAATGTTTTGAGCGTGTCCATGATCGGCTAGATCAACGATATGGATGCTGGCATGTTGCGCCATCATTTCAACTTATATTGGAACATGGAACATATCTTCTGTTAAATAGCATCTTTTTGCCTAATACCAGTGACACTGAAGCCGCACCGACTGTCGCGTCTGCTGATCTACCTGCACTCTCCATTCATCCAGACCAGATGTAAGATGAACATAACTACTATGATATGTATCCAAACTTATGGAAATATTTAGTATGTGAGTTTGAGATACTGTGCACTGATCACTCACTACTAACTTCACCGTGTATTCTCTTAGAGTAACAATTCAATCAGCTGTGGTTATATATACAGTACAGGTGTCTGTCCGGTACATCATTGACAGACACGAGACTGGTTCCAACATACATACCACACTGAGGCACAAGCTATCCATCTATTTTTGCATGTGCCAGTTATTACAAGGTTCCTCGAATCCATATTGCAACCAGTCTGGTACACTGGACTGGGAGGTATTTATGGCCTCATGCAGAGAGCATCGAATTTTCAAATTGGCGAATTTCATAAAAAGTAGCTTTTTTGGAGAGTTTTATTCTCCATATGCAGAAAAGTTCGAATTCTGCTATGTTTAACATGGATGCGTGTGGCGAGTTTAAATGGGAAAGATGCGCGCTTCAGAAATGTGTAAAGAAAAAATCGCGCATTTTTTGTCCCCTTTGCTATAGGCGGCGAGCGCCATCTTATTGCCAACTTTTCCTGGCGCGGCAAAAATGAGAAAATCCGCTACAGCCGCTACATGCCGTTCGTACCTCTCTGCATTCGGAGAGTTTTAAAAATGGCGAGATGGAGGTTCTCACCAGCCGCGAGGCGAGTTTTAGAAATAGAAAAAAAAAATTGGCGCGTTTTTCGTAACTCGCCATTTTCTGCAGTTTTCTGCGCGAAATTGTACAAAAAATGGCGAGTTTTGAAATAACGATGCTCTCTGCATGAGGCCCTTAGTTTAATACTTTTTTTTAATATTGTTATGTGTCTATCCCTTCATTCATTTTACCCTTATATATTAATAAAGGTTATTTTATTTATTTACGTTCATTACCACACGAGTGCTTGTTTAAAAGGAGTCCTTTTCTTGCCTAGGCAAGTGTAGTTTTTGTTACCAGATTTCTTTACCCCATGCACCGTCTCTTAGACAGTAGCTTGAGCTCACCTTAACACTCCCCCCTCCCCATTAATTGGTCCTGCAGAAATGCTGCACAAACTGGTAAGTATTCCAGAATCACCGCAGAAATCAAAAACAATAAAAATTTATTACGTCTATATCGACCTTTAAAAACACAGATGCAATATTAAAAATCCCCATATTGTTGTGGCCGATATGAATAGTTGGGATAATAAGGTAAGTATGATTGGCTAGTTTCTTCAACTATTCATATCCTAACATCCAAACAAATAACTAGCTTGCATTAGAGAAGACTTCAGAGATAGGCTAATATAGTATCTAGGAGCAGTAATAATACCCTAAATAACTGCCCATATCTATGTTGGTTATGGTGTTAGAGGATAGGGTAATCACAATCAATAGTGAAACTCTGTAAAAACTAAAGTTGCAGCCTTGAAACCCCTTAGAAAAGGGGTGTTCCTCACCTCTAATTAGCTCTCATATGTGTGAGCTGAGAGATAGAGACACTGCATGTATATAGGTTTAATACAAGTAGCAATATGTATGCAAAGTATTGTAACAGAGTCTTCTATGTTATAACAAAATCTCCTTTGTAACCATAAACATGGAGCAGTAGAGCATTGATATTATCATAGATGTATAGAATGTGAATACAGACATCTATATTGGTGGTAGTGTGTGGAAATAGGGATTCATGGGCAGTAGAGAAACCTAATTAATTGCATAAGATACAGCCGTGAAACCCCTACTGCAAGGATATTTACCACCTCTAATTAGCTCTCTTATGTGAAAAAAATAGGGAACGTTACCACTGTACTATAGGAGTTATTGCAAATAGCGATATCAGGGCAGTTTAATAAAGCAAAACCTTCTATGCCATAACAGAGTCCCCTTTTGTAACAATAGACATTTAGTGATAGTCTGGATTGAAATGCCGCTACACGATACAAGCCTGCTCATCTGATGTGATCGGATGCTGCCACTTCGAGTGACGTCACTACCGTGATGCCCTACTTTCCCGATGCACGTTTAACAATAGACATTTAGTGATAGTCTGGATCGAAATGCCGCTACACGATACAAGCCTGCTCATCTGATGTGATCGGATGCTGCCACTTCGAGTGACGTCACTGCCGTGACGCCCTACGTTCCCGACGCACGCCATTAGAAAAATGAGACAGTTCTGTATCTGTAGTTTTATCCTTGCATTTTAAACATATACGTTACTTATGCGTGAATATCCACAATCATAAAGAGATGTGTTAAGCGTTGTCATGCTGAGACATATATAAATGTGCCATCTTTGAACATCATGTGTTTGCTGTATTTCACAGATGTCGCGGATGAATACATGGGACCAATGTATGATTTCAGATGAGCCAATCGTTATATTAGATGATTGTGACGACTAGTGAACAACTATTATAATAAATATGTAACAATGCTTTCAATGATTGGTGCGCAGATTAACAATCACTACATAATGTTATCCTATTATGCAAATATTTACTATGCACTTAATTAACATAATGATGTTGCTAAGCACTGAAGTTAGAATTTATATTGTTTTTTTGTTCTTTTCTACTAACATTATATGTATTGCCATGTGATATATGCAACCAACATTATCACTCAGCAAACACATTAATCTACTATACATTATAATCTCACGTGTGACTTTTCAAAGAATGTAAATGCTACATAACAACTCGTAGACATTGTATCTGAACGTACACAATAACAATAGTGAGGTGATAGAAACTGTTTAGTCGTGTGCATTTTATATTATCAACTAAGTTGTAGTGCTAACCTAACATGCATGAGCTAATGAATGTTAGTTAAAGATCATGAAACCATGAACATTTGTGTGTACATTTTATTCACACGACTAACTATAGTTTAGTGTTATTAGTAAACGTTCAACACATACATAGCTAAGTGAGGCCGATGATAAAAGCAACATTATTATGTTGGTTTATATTATTTCATGTAGAAATACATGCATCACACAAAAACTACAACACACACACTGTTGCTGAAATGTGTGCGTATGCAAATGTCCACTTCATTTATGTTCATATGTTGACATTAGTTATAAAGGATGGTGATCATTATGAATAACTAACGTGAATGAAATAAAAATTATATTAACAACATTGTCATTGTGTTGAATGAATTAGGAGAAGTTGAGAATCCAAAGAACTATACTTTGGAATGGTGTTAACATTTTGACACATGTTACATGTACGTCTAATCAACACACATCTTTCACTTATACATACACATGTGACAATGTAGTAATCAACATGAAGATGAAGTGCTACAACGACTAATCACATACATTGCAATGTTAATGAAGTTTAAACATTGGGGTCTTTTCATGCAAACATGCATTGAGTGTTAACATCGCTCATGTGCATCAATGGATGTTATCCTCCCATAATCAATAGCTGAGCAGGGTTCATCCCCTTATCTCCCCCCACCCCTATATTCCATGAATGGATGTTGTTACGTTTGCTAAATTACATGTTATGTAATGTCCCTAATGATTGTAAAACACACTGCACAATAACCACCAAGTGTAGCTAAACGCACGTACACAATACAGAAACAACATGTTTCAATTGTCACATTGTTGTCATTACGTTCTGTTTATACATCCAGTAACTATACCTGTATCGAGGTTTGCACATCTTATGACAGATGTGAATCGAAATACATATTGTACCATGAGCAGTCATTGAAGTGATATACCTTGAAAAAGAAAACATGAATGAATATAAATCATTGTCATGACATGTTCATTAAGGTAAGCAACACACAGAATTGACAATTTTGTGTGAGATATGAAACAACATCTAGAATACGTCAAATATGATCTGAAATACACAATAGTGTACACATCATTGTGACTCACATGTCACACTGCAAAAGAAACATTGTATGTAACCATACTGCACTAGCTATTGACTATGGACATAGTAGGTTTATTGTGTATGCATAACCAAAAAGAGCATGTACATAAAATATAGATTTAGTACATATTATTTCTTCACGTACATACAACACCTTTTATTGGTAAGAATTATAATACAACCTGTTGATGAATGACATACCGGTGCCACATGCAGTTGTCCACACAGCAGAGAAGAGAAAGGTGTGCGAACCATATTCATCTCTTTCCTAAGTGAATGGTAATTGGACAAATGTATTTATCATAACAAAGAATGAATACATCTATGTAGTACTATGAACATATATGTATTTGCTTACATGAAAAAAAAATGTGTTTATGACATTCAGACGTGTCTCAACAACACTGGCTGTTTGGTCAGTGTCAGCTGGTAAATTGACGGGATGCTCCTCCTCCAAACCCTGACGTATGTCTGTTTGTACATTATTGCGGAGTGCCACATTGTGCAAAATGCAACATGCAATTATAATATCACACACTTTAGCAGGCTTATATTGAAGTGCCCCACCAGTCCTATCGAGACACCTAAATCTTGTCTTGGGAAGCCCAAATGTCCTCTCTATGACAGATCGCGTAGATATGGGCAACATTGTACCTCTCCTCTGCTTCACATTGATGGTTTGCCACAGGGGTCAACAGCCACGGCCTAATTCCGTATACTGAGTCACCTATAATCCATCGTGCACAAATATGAAACAATTTGTGTTAACATTATTACATACATTTCCTAGAAAACCAAGAGTTGTTTGTTAACACATCATAATATGTACTCACCCACCAGCCAACCAGGTCCAAAATAGCCTTCTTCGAAAGCATGGAAGACTGATGAGTTTCTCAGGATAGAGGAATCGTGACTGGAACCAGGGAATTTGGCTACCACATGCATAATCTTCATCGTGGCATCGCATACCACCTGTACATTCAGGGAATGGTAGTGCTTACGGTTGCGGTAAGCATGCTCACTCTGACTAGGCGGGATCAAAGCAACATGGGTGCAATCGATTGCACCCATCACACATGGTATCCCGGCTATGGTATAAAAGCCATTCCTGACTTCCAGCCACTCTGTGTGCTCTGTAGGAAAATGAATATAATTCCTAGCGCGTTTTTGGAGTGCACATAGAAACTGGGTAAAGGCCTGCGAGAATGTAGATTGCGAGACCCCGCCCACTATGCCCACAGTTGTCTGGAATGATGCGGAAGCAAGATAATGTAATGAGCACAGCATTTTAACAAGCCCAGGGACTGCACGACCTCTGGCAGTCACAAAATCTATATCTCCCCGTATCTGTTCATAAAGCGCTAAGATTGCTGCTGAACTCAAATGATAGCGACTTACAATCTCCTCCTCACTCATCCCATCTAACAGGGTTCTCTCCCTGTACAAACGAGGATGAGGCACAACTTCTCTCCTCTCTCTTCTCCTCTCATCTCCTTGCCCTCTCCCTCGACCTCTCCCTCTCCCTCTCCTGTCCGCGTGCCTGTCCCTGTCACTGTCCCTGCCACTGTCCCTGCCTCTGTCCCTGTCCCTTCCTTGGCCTGTGACACCCTCTCCATCAGCAAGCCTCTCGTCCAATAGAATCTTCCTCCGTGTCATAAATATTCGCTTCATTTTCAGGTCTGTAGCTGTGAATGCGCAGGTAATTGCCCTCCTTTAAATACCTATGTGATGAAGTCAGGTGACTTGCTGAAGTGCAAGGTGTTACATTAACATGTCCAAGTTGTTCACTCCCAACATGTATCCAGTAGCAATTAAAAGGATTATTTATGTGTGTTCACCAAGCAATCATGATATTTGAGAATGATGTAACGTTAAGCTTTATACAAGCATTTATTGGCAAATATTTCTGGAATGTGTAATGCATGTACCACTTCTGAACGCAACACTCAGTCATCTAATTAGGATACAACCATGACATTGACGTTGAGAAACTACGTTGCAACATGTGTAATTTGGCATGTTATTGTCACCTGTTCACATGAACTAATTGTACAGTGCATATGCATAATTTAATTCCATCAGGATAGTTGCTATTGATTCAGTTTCAATCGTGTAAAAATGAGTAACGATTATAGATGTGTGTCTAACTTAGCATGAAGTGATTCTAATGCATCGTGTACAATGTAAACATGCTATGCTATTGAGGGTCCAATTGCGGACGTCATCAAAAGAGGGAGGTCAGAAAGTACATGTAAACATGAAAACAAACAGCTACATTTACGTTTGATGATGCGTTACACATTACAAGCATTGTATAATGTATAGCAACATTACTATTCGCTGGATCTGTTAGATGTGTGAAATGTGTTACATCATATAATAAATTGAAGCACACGTTTGATATGATGTGACCTGTTCCTTTAAGAGTTGAGTATAGGATTTTCCCTTGACACATCATAACATTAAGACTAATGTGACACGCAAATCATCATAACATATAAAAGTACAATGTTCTGCCAATAATAAACGTAAGCGCTGACACGATGAAGTGAATGACCTCGACACTGTAATGCCAAGCACATTTGTATTATGAGCAATAGAACGTAAACAGTCCTATAATGTTATAAGTCCCCGCTCCATTGACTCCATTGATGTAGAGATGAGGTTTTTTTCTAAGTGCCGTCCCGGCAACCTTGCCGATCCTTCTCCCCTCCAACTTGCCAACTTTAGTTGGCGGGACCAATTGCCGATGAAATCTCCATTTCTGAGTGCCGATCAGCACCGATAAGCTGATTGGGGCTACTTGAATACAGCCGATTTCAAAAAAGTGCCGAAAAGTGCCGATAAGTGGGTTATCCGCAGACGCATGCCGATAAATTTCTATCGGCAAGAAAAACTGCCGATTTTGAGCACTTATCGGCGCTTACTGAATCTCAAATCCAATTTTGGCTGATAAATGCCGATAAAAGCCTTATCGGCGCTTACTGCATGAGGCCCCAAATCCCAAATAAAAAAAAAATGCCATAAATGTTTATGCAAGACATGTGTAACATAACATTGAGCTGGTAAACATATATGCTATAACGGTGGTGTGCAGCTGATTGGGCACATTGAATTTGTCACGAATGCGCGCATGACATAGCCTAATAGGTGTCTGTAATGATATGTACTTGTTGTAAAACTGTTTAATATATTACCATACATTATTAAAGCACTACTTAAATGTATATTAACACTTTTACATATACACAGCTAAAACCAAAACCAGTCATAAAACAAAATTGTTGGCAGAGATATGCCGAGCTGTGTCAGCATCAGGCATCTTTAAAAGGACCCCAGAGACGTGTAAGAAAAGATTTTGGGATATTAAACATCAACTGAAGAGGAAGATGTCACTGGCCGGACGCATCGCATGTGGGACAGGATGCGGACCTCCAGCATCATTGAATTTACACTCGTACGAGGAAAAGATGTATTCAATCATGACTCCCCGCCTTATTTTTGGAATTGGAGGGAACAGAGACATTGGGCCATCTCTCTCACATTCGACACCAGGTGAGTCGTATGCTATTACATCAATATTTAATTCTGAAATACAGAGAAATGCAAGCATATATACAGACATAAACCTACAATCATCTGTTTAGATGATGTGATCAGGAAATTGCAACATTACACGTCACTGTTCAGTTTATGATAAGCATGCTTGTAATTAAACTGATGCACGTATAAAAGAAATAGCATATCAATATGTGCATTAACATTGGATGTAATGGCAAATAAAGAGGAGCACAGAATTACTTAGTCATTATGTTGATTGTAAAATTTTGTTTTTCATTATAAAGTGATTGCTGAGGACACGGATTCAGATGAGTTAGCAGCACAACAACAACAACGTGTCATAAGTGATGATGAGATGTTAGTCGATCCCCCACATATTCCTGTCCCAGATGTAGAAGATTCCGGTCCTGATTTTATGGCATTACAGGATACACAAAATCCAGAAAGTGATGACAATGGTGAGATCCAAGCGGGTCAGGGAGACCAGGTTTGTTCGGAAGCATTGTTGAATTTAACCAGCCTAGAGGCAAGGTTTTTGACCAAGCAACAAGAGATTGCTGACAGACAGGCTAAAACAAATCAAAACATATATAAGGAAATGAAACACGACACTCCTTATGACTAAACAACAGGAGACACTGGACAACATGGCAAATAGCCTGTAGATCATAGCCAAATGTATGGCACAGGTTGTGGAACATATCCAGGCATAGCCCCTGCCACAGCCACAGCCACAATCCCAGCCACAAAGCGAGCCAGAGGCACAATCCGATCTAGAGCTACTATCCGATCTAGACCTACTATCCGATCTAGAGCTACTATTCAAGCCAGAGACACAAAGAGAGCCAGAGACACAAAGAGATCCAGATACACAAAGAGAGCCAGAGACACAAACAGAGCCAGAGACACAAACAGAGTCAGAGACACAAACAGAGCCAGAGACACAAAAAGAGTCAGAGACACAAACAGAGCCAGAGACACAAACAGAGCCAGAGACACAGGCAATGGTACAGCAGGATCCAATGGCACAGGCTATTCCCCTGGCCCAAATCATGGCACTGGCACTGGCTCAACCATTGGGCCAACCCCCGGCACTGGCTCAACCATTAGCCCAACCCCCGGCACTGGCTCAACCATTGGCCCAACCCCCGGCACTGGCTCAACCATTGGCCCAACCCCCAGCACTGGCTCAACCATTGGCCCAACCCCTGGCACTGGCTCAACCATTGGCTCAACCATTGGCCCAACCCCTGGCACTGGCTCAACCATTGGCCCAACCTCCGGCACTGGCTCAACCATTGGCCCAATCTCCGGCACTGGCTCAACCATTGGCTCAACCATTGGCCCAACCCCGGCACTGGATCAACCATTGGCCCAACCCCCAGCACCGGATCAACCATTGGCCCAACCCCGGCACCAGATCAACCATTGGAACTGGCCCAGCATCCAACGTCAAGAACAAGGCAACGATCAAGAAACCGTGCACATGATCCTACTGCAAGGCCTACCAGACGTTCATTACAAAGATTAGCCAAAAAAAAGTAGGCAATTTTTTATAGTTCTTCTTCTTATTCAATTAGTTCCGTTCATTAATGTTCACCAAACATACTGAACAATGTGCAATAATCAAGTGTGTATGAGAACATATTTTACGTGCATACATGTGAACTAAACAGCATAGGATTTCTCATGTGTGAATAATCTATCCGATGCTTCCATGCCAAAATATATATATATAGTTAATGATTATTAACTGCGCTAAATAATCATTATAATAGTTTAACATTTTGACATGTTCTTTACAAACAATATTCTATCCAATTTGTGTGTTTCTGAGTTTTGCTAATGAATCATGTTGAATACGCAAGCACAAAGTGTGGAATATACAGACCACCTGTATGTGGGAGAATAATACATGGACACTTCTTCCTTTGTATAATGACCTTGGACAGTGTTGTGCACATAATGAAAGTTTGTATACTTTGTAAGAAGATGAATTTAAGGTATCGTTTTAGTTACTGTACTCCATTCCCTGAGAAAACATGCCGTTTGAGATGTGTTCTAAGGAAAAGCCTCTGTTTTCTTACGCCAATCTAATATATACAGCAGCGGCAGCTTTTATTCGAGTAAAAGCCGCCGGCTGCATGCGTCTGGGAAGCGGGTAGCCGCGGCGCGTGGCGGCGCACTGTGACATCACAGTCACATGCGCGCCCGGCTTCCCCGTCTTCCCCGTCTTCCCCAGGCTTCCCCGACACCCCTGGAGATCAAATTAAGGTAAGCGGGGGTGCGGGGAAGCAGAGGGGCAGAGCAAGAGCCGGGTTCGGGGTCGGGAAGGGGGGTAAATTGCGCGCGAAGTGGAGGGGGGGTGCGTGGGGGAAACGCGGCGGCGCGCGGTTATTACTGGCGGCAGCTGGGGTAGATCTCGGCATGCTGCCGGCATTTAGTGCAATAAAAGATGTCGCTACTGTAGCGCCATTGAAAATCAAATACAGAAAAAAGCTACTGTCTCACAGATCTATCAATATATTACGGATAACTACCCTTATTATCAAAATCATCTAAAACCTAAGGTATGGAAAAATTCAATCCGCAGCACTTTATCAACCAATGCTTCTTTTATTCGAAACCCACCGTCTCTCAGAAACAGGGGTGGCTGTTGGTCAGTTTATGAATCCGGTATGCGTATGTCTGCGAAGGGAAATTTCAGAAGACAGACAATTGTCGGACACAACTACCATGATATAGGTGCCCGCAGCTGTGCCTTAAATGTTCAGCAGAATTTCAATGAATTTCAACCGGAGTTGGCCAACCAATACCAGACATCCAAAGGAAGGAGAGATGGAGCACAGCTGGTAACAAAATGAACTACTAAGGAGAGTGGGACCCAGATAAAAATGTTAGTTTATTGAATCAGTGCAAAAATACAAAAAACGGAGCCCTCAGGCCCCCACCAACGCGTTTCGAGCCGGTGGCTCTTTCTCAAGGTGCACCTTGAGAAAGAGCCACCGACTCGAAACGCGTTGGTGGGGGCCTGAGGGCTCGGTTTTTTGTATTTTTGAACTGATCCAATAAACTAACATTTTTATCTGGGTCCCACTCTCCTTAGTAGTTCATTTTGTTACCAGCTGTGCTCCATCTCTCCTTCCTTTGGATGTCCGGTCATTGTGGAGTAACGGCAGCACGCACCCATGGAGGAATTCCCACAAAAGACCCTACAAATGTGAGTTACTCCAACCTGTTTATCTGTATGTAACTATACTTACCCAACCGATGTTTATGTCTGGTCACTAGCCAGTGAAGGTTCCACATCATTACAGTGGGATTTTTTCCAGCTAATCGGTATCTAGTGGAAGTGGTTTTATTGCCAGGGTTGGAGTATTTTGGTCTGGACTGTCTGGGTCCTCCAGGGACACTATATAATGTGCTTATATTCTTTGGCTATTTAGCCAGTAGTTCATGTTGGAGCACCATACAGCTTCTTGTGACTGCCAACCAATACCAGAACCATCATGGAGCAAGTGATTACGATAACATGCATAATACAGAGTTTGCTTGACCACATGAAATGGCACAAAGTTACTATCTGTATCCACCTGAGTACATTCCACAAGATTCAAACTGTTATGGAGTAAGCTACAACCATACCCAGCTGAACACACCGAACAACGAATTGATTGACTACAGCGGCTACCTCGTATACGCCCCTTCCATGCCTGCACCGAATATGAATGCAATATAATGCAGGTAACTATAGCGGAAATAGTTTATACTATACTATAATCGCTTATTCCCGAATGACAGGCATATGCGTTCGATTCATGACGCATGCGCATACCATACGGGGAAAAAGTTTTTCTTTGTCTAAATTAACGTGTCTTTTACCTTTTCGCCTTCTTCTGATAATATAACAGAGATCACGCTGTGAAGATCACAATATGCCGGAACACAGCTCTGAAAGAAGGTAAGATCCAGTTAGCGATATACGTGCCAATATTTTGAAACGTGCCGTGCAATGGCGGGTGAAATCAGAGATATTCGCTCGCAGCCCTTACATGTCAGTCCACTACGTGTACGCCCCTCGATGAAAAGAAAAAAATCAAGTTTCAACATTAGAGAAAAAGATTGGTGCAAATAGCGCAATAAGCTAAAACAATGTGTTTAGTGTGACGTGAAGACTAATATTCTAACACTCAAATAAACCCAATGATTACTGGGCAAGGCTGCCTGGAATAATTGACCCAAAACTAAGTCAACAAAAACCACAACAAAAACAATACAAACCGGCGCCTACAAATGTGTCCAAAATCAGTCTGATTAGAGTCCAATTTATTATTATTGTAGTTATAGCATGTGGACAAACGAAACCTTCGTTAGTACAGGCAGTCCTCGGTTATCCGACACAATGCGTTACTCAAAATGGCGTTGGATAGCGAAACGTCTTAAAGCGAAACACGTTTTCTCATAGGAACGCTGTTTATATAAAAGGTCCCGTTCCTGAAGGCATTTGTAATGCTAAAATACATATATATATAGTTCATGTTTATTTTTGGTAACATAAATAAATTGCTTTGATGCAGTAAGCAGTTATTTAGAAGATGTTGCGTAATATTTTATAACGGCATGCTTCACTGCTTCACGTGTACTACACAGTAACAGTAAAAAAAACGTGTGTTTAGATGCATCATGAAGTTTGTATATAACCGATAACTTTCTGTAATTAATATTATATATCTACTTCTTTAACAGATGTTGACATCTCCGTTCCAGACAGAAGATAATGTGAATGCATGTATCCAAACACTGACCAACAGAGCTTTTCCTACCTGGCCACATGCCAAATACATCACATGGTCACTCATGCTATGATACACATGAAAGTGAACATGCAAATTTTTATATACTGCTCCGACACAGCTAATTCTAACAAAAGCCGCACGGCAGCATGCGTGCTGGCAGCGTGGAGAGGCGTGGAGAAGTGGCCCGTCCGCGCGTCACGGTGACGTCACAGTCACGTGCGCGCCCGGCTTCCCTGGCTTCCCCGGCTTCCCCGGCTTCCCCGACTCCCCTGTAGGTTTGAAGTGAGGTAAGTGGGGGAGCGGGGAAGCAGAGGGGCACAGCAGGAGCAGCTAGGGTGTCGGGAAGGGACATAAAAATGCGAGCGGATTGGAGGGGGGGCACGGAGGGGATGCGGCTGGCGCGCTGTCTATTCTCAGCGCCAGCTGGAGTAAGTCCCGGTCAACCGGCGGCTTTTGGTAGAATAAGCTTTGTCGGAGCAGCTAATCTTAGATGATATAATTTGCTTAGCAGAATGAATATAGATTTGAGGGTATTTTCGACTACGCTAAAATGTGTGTAAACATTACAATAAACATTGAAATTATATCTTGTCTTATTGCTCCATTTTTGTCAATGTCATTACTGATGACACTTTGACATAACTCAAATAATACAATTAATGTTTTCCTATGTCGTCTGAAGAAAAACACATTTAGTTATAGTGAAACTGTAATGTATTGGTCAAAGTTCTAAATGAGTAATTGTACGAAGCATTTATATGAAAAATTAATATAGAAATGTGTGGTTTAAAATTACAAATGCTACTTATGGTACGGATACATGCCAGGTAACTGATATAAGATATCAACATGTCATCTGCTCATACTCCTGCAGACAGTCCAATTAAGTATGTAGATATAGTTACATAAGTGGCAATAATAATATTAAGTAAGGAATGTGAACCATAACAATTGTCTAAGTATTTAAGAACACAATTAATTGTTTACAAGTTTATAATGTTGAAAGTATTTAAAAAATGATATATAATCATTTAGAGTAGTTAAGTTGTAAGATAACACTGTGCATTGTCATCAATACACCACTATCTCTTCACTTAATGCCCAACATTATGCATTTAAGGATGCACAGATTGTACAGGTGGGGGGAAACATGATTTATGCAAGAACAAATGTGTTAAACATTGACATACCGTTGCCAGACGTACTTCTGATCATTCACTACAAAATGTGCAGTTCTTTGGAGAGAGCAGGATCCTATGATTTGATACACACAATGAAATGTAACACACATCACGAGATGATTATAGATTCGATTATATGTCAAAGAAAATCTTACATGTGAAAAAAATTCTAGTAACGTCCGGCGAGTCACCACCCCACTGGCTGTATGGTCCCTAACCCCTGCAGGAGGCACAAGAGGATCCTCCTCTAAATCCTCAAGAATGCTGCCTTGAAGATTGTGACGTAGGGCAATGTTGTGCAGAATGCAACAACAAATCACTATGTCGCCAACCTTCACTGGTGAATACTGGAGCGCACCACCAGATCTATCAAGACACCTAAAACGACTTTTTAACACTCCAAATGTCCTCTCATTCACCGAGCGTGTGGATATGTGTGTGACATTATATCGTTCCTCTGCAGAGGTTTGAGTATTACCTAGTGGGGTCAGAAGCCAAGGCCGGCTTCCATATCCTGAGTCGCCAATAAGACAGTCAAATCACACGAATGTTAATATATGTAACAATATTCCAAACATTCCCTATTGCCATTTCCTAGTACATGAGAGTGAATAATATACAACACATGCCCTAACAATGAAATCCTCCTTATCTAAGATGACGCTGCATGACATGGATTAGATATACAACTTCACAAATGTTAAGTATTTGTGGTTACTTACAATATTAGCAACTAATAATGAAACATTAAATGTACTTGTAAGTGCAGTTTCTGTAACATTGACTGACCCAATAGCCAACCGTCCTCGAATTCCCCCTCTTCAAATTTACGGAAGACTAATGAGTTCTTCAGAATATGGGAATCGTGGCAGGCACCTGGGAATTGAGCTACCACACTCAGAATTTTCATGTGCACGTCACATACGACCTGCACATTGAGCGAGTGGTAATGTTTCCTGTTCCGGAAATCCCTCTCCTCTTCATGTAGTGGGGTAAGTGCAACATGTGTGCAATCTATAGCACCAATCACATTGGGTAGCCCAGCTACATTATAAAATACAGTCTTCAGTGCCTGCCACTGTACTGCTGCGGCCAAGTTTATTCGAGCATTTGCCCGTTCTTGGCCGCAGCAGTATCCTGGCGCGCGCCGGAGGGTGAAGGGCGCGCCGAAGCAGCGGAAGAGCGCCCTCCGATCGGGGCGCTCTCCCTACCGCTGCCGGGTCCGCCGGGTCCCCCGGAACCCCCTGCCGCCGTCCCGCGATCGCGGGACACCAGGGCTCCCTCGGGGAGCCCTGGACGCGCGTGCAGGGGGCGCAGGCTCCCGATGACGCGTGACCGTGCGTCGGTGACGCGCGGCACGCCGAGGGGCGGCCACTAGCAAGCCGGGAAATCTCCCGGCTTGCAGTACCGGCCACACTTTAATAAAGTGTGTCGGTAGTGTATCTGCTCACTAGGAAAATGTATATAATCACTAGCGCGTCGAGTCAGTGCACATAGAAACTTGCTAAAGGCCCGGGAGAATGCCGACTGCGAGACACCGCCTACTATGCCCACAGTTGTCTGAAATGACCCAGAAGCAAGAAAATGTAATGAGCTCAGCATTTTAACAAGGCCAGGCACTGCATGACTCCTGTCTGTTGTTGTCCCTAAATCTTCTCTTAACACTTCATACAGTTCCAAGATACCCGCTGAGCTCAATCGGTAGCGGCTGATAATCTCTCCCTCACTCAAGCCCTCTAGGGAGCTTCTTTCCCTAATATTGCAGGGGGCTATGTGCCTCACAAGATGGATCTCCCTCTCTCCTCTCTCTCCTCTCTCTCCTCTCTCTCCTCTCTCCCCTCTCTCTCCTCTCTCCCCTCTCTCTCCTCTCTCCTCTCTCCTCTCTCCTCTCTCCTCTCTCTCCTCTCTCTCCACTGCAACATAATCTCCCTCCTCCTCCTCGCAAAAAGCAACACAAAAGCGTGATCTGGTGCCGCATCCATTTCACCCTGGAAGGTAAGTGGCTCCTTATATCGTTTAAATAGGCAGACCAAAAAGTCACATGATTGTAAATGATGACACGTGTGTTGGATAGTATTGTGAACAAATGTGATTTGTAGTCAGTCAAAAATTCATTCTACTTTAATTCAAATGTGTTACACACATAATTATATGTGATGTAATCATCAATTAGACACCATTCGTGAATCCACAGTGAAACCGATGCTGCGACTCAATATGATTAATTGCGAGAAAATAATAACTCAATCATGACATTTGTATGTAACATGTTGAGTCATGAAGGTGTTACATCACAAGAAGTAATGATTTGTTTGTATAAAGGTGTGTCAGAAGGTTGAATTATTGTCAAGATGGTTGTTTTCTGATTACGGGAGTATTGCCCTTTAAATTAACCCCCTGCTAACATTTGCTGGTACACTATCAAGTTAGAATACACAAAAACACGTCGCTCACCGGACAGACAAACAAAACATAAACTACCTGGTGCGTGGGGGAGAGAGAGTAGCATAGAACACACAGATAAATGATCACAAGGATCACACAAAGACCCCAATAATTGCACTCTAGATAGGTGACACTAGAAATAATAGTGTCAACTCAATAGAAGCCAAAGAATAGCCAAACCCCTCAGTTGGGTCAACCGCAAAAGGTCACACTCAAGTACACAAAATAATAAAGTTTTATTAAACCAATAAAGTTTAAAACCCGACGAAACACTATAAAAATGCATAAATAAAATCCCCATGCGTTTGAGGTAAGCAGATAGGCAGTATATTAATATGTTTAAAGCCTAAATAGCATAAACAATAGCAATAGTGCTGTCCACTAATATGCAGTCCCACACAAGCTATGTGTAGGGCTGTATGAGCAATGAACCATGTAGAGTCTATAGCAGCAGGATAATGCTTATAACTACCAGTAGGCACAGAATTAGTCAATCCGGTGTTCTGAGTCTCAGTGCCAGAACAGCAGCAGCAAATTTGAATGTACCAAAAGATGCTTTCGGAGAAATAGCACCGAGCCGGCTCCAGAAATTTCAAGGCTAAATATTTTGTAAGTCCAGCTTTTTGCGGCCAAGTTCTGAAAAAGGAACGTAGTGGTCGTGGCTAGGATTGCAAGTCGAATTTAGTTCCAGGACGTCTGGTGCTAACTCCCAGTGAAGTGATTTCAGGACCTCCAGAGGAAAGAGAGTGGTGGCATCAGGAACTTCATGCCGATTTGAGTTTCAAGATATTTCGGACAATGTCCCCGTCAACCAAAGACTTTTGCTTTACGTCATATTCAACTAGGGAAGTGTAGTTTTGTAGCCCAGACACCCAGCAAGTGTGTCTTTCTTATGTATTTTGTGATCCACTGTGTGTTTGCCTATTTTAAGTGAATAAACAACAATTTATTTCATTATCTCGTTTTGCTCAAATATATATATGAAACACTAAATTATGCCTGCAACAGACCCTAAAGTAGTAAGTACCAAAGTAAGCTAAATATATGTATAAAGTGCACAACTGCTGACGGAGCTAGGCACAATGAACAAATGTAAACAAAGAGTGGAAGAGAAAGTATCCCCCAACAAAAGCACTCAGAAATACTAAATTATCAAATGTATTAATAATAACATCACAAACAAACACTTATAGATTCAAACAATCCTCATTAAAAACTTTAACCCACAACAGTTTCTGGATGACCTTACCAACTGCCCATGGCACAGAATCGATTTAATTCCCGACCCTGATTCTGCGCTCGACTATTTCCAATCCGAGTTCTTAAAACTCTGCGATACCCATGCTCCACTACGCAAAATAAGGGTACGGGGGGCCCACCTTCCATGGGTTACACCTGACCTTATAGCACTCTACCAGTTCAGGGATGCCTTGTGGAAAAGCTACAAAGTAACTGGCACTACCAAGGATCTCAATCACTACAGATGCCTGCGGAACGTGTGCACAAGGCAAACAAGGTATGCAAAAGCACAATATTACTCTGACAATCTCCACCAAAATACGTCAAACCCAGCTAACTTCTGGAAGGTTATCAACAATATATTCCAGGCTCCTAACCATCAACAACCAAGTAATATCACTAAGGGGGATATTACTCTGACAAACCCCACTGACATTGCAAATGCATTCAATGATTACTTTGTGGGGTGTGCCACTAACTTATTAGCGAAACGCAGCACAAACCCCAAACCTGAATCTCATCCTGGGAGTACCCCTATAGTCCCACCCCCTCCCAACACTGCCCACAATTTTCAATTTAGCCCAGTATCTGAAGAGGAGATTACACAAGCGCTCCTCAAACTAAAACTAAGCAGCCAATGTGGACCCGACTTACTACAATCTAGGTTCCTACGACTTGGTGCCCCAGCCATTGCCAAACCAATTGCGTCCATAGTCAACTCTATCCTGTCTGCAGGCCATATCCCTAAGACCTGGAAAACTGCCAGAGTTGTCCCAATCTTCAAAAGTGGGGACAAAAACACTGTCTCAAACTACAGGCCAATCTCACTTCTCCCAATTCTATCCAAAGTTATGGAAAAATGTGTCCACTCCCAATTAAGCGATTTCTACACCAAGACAAATTTCCCTAGCCAATTCCAGTCTGGGTTTCGTCCCAAACACTCCACCGTAACTACCCTGCTAAAAGTTTGCAATGAAATCCGTGTGGAATGGAACGGTGACAACTCACTGGTGCAGTATTCCTAGATTTTGCAAAGGCTTTTGACACAGTTGATCATGTTATCCTGCTTAACAAACTCCAGAGCTCTGGAATAGGGAAACATGCTTTAAACTGGTTTCAGTTCTACCTATCAGGAAGATCCCAACATGTGTCCATCTCAGGCTCTAACTCCAACCCCCTGGATATCACCTGTGGTGTCCCACAAGGCTCTGTTCTGGGGCCCCTACTCTTCTCAATGTTCATTAATGATCTTCCCACAGCTTGTAAGGAAGCCTCAATACACATGTATGCAGATGACACAATCCTGTATGCACACAGCCATAGCCTCTCTGACCTTCAACACATACTTCAGTCTGAATTTTTGAGACTCGAAAACTGGATTTCCCAAAAGAAACTGTTTTTAAACACTGACAATACTGTAACAATGGTATTTGGGACCAAGACTAAATTTGTAAAGCTTCCAGTGACTGAGCTCCTGATCAGAACCAACGCTAACACCACCCTAACACCTGTCACTAGTTTTAAATACCTGGGCTTATGGTTTGACTCCCACTTAACATTTGGGATGCACATTGATACCCTGACAACCAAGACCTATGCCAAACTAGGGGTACTTTACAGGAACAAATCCTCCCTAAGTCTCCTGGTCAGAAAGCGTATTGCACAGCAGATGCTAATGCCAATTATTGACTATGGAGACATAGTTTATGCTCGGCTCCTCAAACCCACCTTAGCAAACTTGACACCCTCTACAATTCAATTTGTCGTTTTGTTCTCCAATGCAACTACAACACACATCACTGCGAAATGCTCAAAGAACTAGATTGGTCATCACTAGAGTCTAGGTGCAAAGTTCACCTTTCCTGTCTCACCCTCAAATACTTTCTGGGCAAGCTACCCAGCTACCTGAACAAGCTCCTCACCCCTACCACATGCAGTACCTATCACCTGAGATCAGACTCCAAAAGACTATTCATGGTCCCAAGACTCAACAAAGTATCCGGACGTTCCTCCTTCTCCTTCCGTGCACCCCAAAACTGGAACAACATACCAGAGACTCTCATATCCACCACCAGCTTAAATTCTTTCAAATCTAAGGCTGTCTCACACTTTAATCTGGTCTGTAACTGTTTCATACGCTCATAATATATATTTTCTTTAACTGTGCATGCAATGTCTTGTATATAATGTATACACTGTTCATTTATGTAACTGTATTTGTAACCATGTATTATTTTGTTTTACTCTGTGCCCAGGACATACTTGAAAACGAGAGGTAACTCTCAATGTATTACTTCCTGGTAAAATATTTTATAAATAAATAAATAAATAATTATCCGATAATTAAGGTGATTATAGTTAACACCTATGTTGATATATCAGAAAAGGTGTACAGAGTACATTGAAGATCCCAAATGATAGCGCACCACAGACCAGAGTGGTATTAAATCATGGTACAAAATGTGCGACAAAACAAACATATAAAATAACTTTATTACAAATATGCGGATAAAACCGTGAATAATCTAAATCTCTCAAATATGAGAGAAACTAGCCTCTAACTGTAAAGTGTATGGGACCAATGAGACCTAGATAAAGGGTATATAGGTATATGCAATAATATGGTGCTAATCTGGTAAATCCAGAACTAGAACAAAGTCCTCTTGTGGAGATCGTGGGGGGAGAGATATTAATATATCAATTTATTTGCCCAGAACGTGTAAGAGGAGATGTTCCACCATAGATTGATCTGATAATCTGTCAGATACCTATGAGGAGTCTGCTAATGGTTGACTGCTACAGTGGCGACACAGTTTATTACACTGCGGCCAGATCCGCAAGCCGGGAGATTTCCCGGCTTGCTAGTGGCCGCCCCTCGGCGTGCCGCGCGTCATAGACGCGCGGTCACGCGTCTTCGGGAGCGTGCGCCCCCTGCACGCGCGTCCAGGGCTCCCCGAGGGAGCCCTGGTGTCCCGCGATCGCGGGACGGCGGCAGGGGGTTCCGGGGGACCCGGCGGACCCGGCAGCGGAAGGGAGAGCGCCCCGATCGGAGGGCGCTCTTCCGCTGCTTCGGCGCGCGCCCGTCACTCTCGGGCGCGCGCCAGGCTACTGCTGCGGCCAAGAACGGGCAAATGCTCGAATAAACTTGGCCGCAGCAGTAGGTCTAGAAAGTGAGATTGTATTGTGATATATTAAATGAACGCATGTACAGAGCTAGTATTGACAATAAATCGAATGTGTGTATATACTCCTTATACCATTTGGCAAATGTGCATTGATAGTGACCATGTAAAGGTGCTATACCAAAAGGATCACCTATATAGTAGGTACAGACTCATAGGGCACATCTGTATCACTGCTGCAACCTACAGCAGCGGCAGCTTTTATTCGAAGTAATCACCGGCTTGTACCTGGCATGTTCCTGGAATGCCACACTGTTTACCCAGACCATGCCGGGCTCCTTTTGCCTTCCCAGCCAGGTGCATGACCGGCTGACGTGCGGCTGATGTGTTAATTGATAATGGTTCAGGATTTACTAGGCTGCAATGCTTCGCGTGTCCGCCAGATGGCATAAATTCATGAATTCATATATACTGTATAACAACAACCCCTATAAACCCTAACATACAGTACTGTACACATACAGTACTGTATATGCACATCATGTATATATATATATATACAGTATATACATGTATATATATATATATATACAGTATACACACACATGATGAACCAATATACAAATATACAATATACAATATACAAATAAATGTAGAAGGGTTATCAAAATCATTCTGTCCTACAAATAACACTTCTCCATACAGACACACTACATTGCAATGAATTTCTTTTAATAATCCTAACTGATTTTACAATCTAAATCATGAAATGACAAAGAACAACCTCACATTCCAATCCATACATTGCATTGACATTGTATTTATGATGCATAAAATCTATGCACCATATACATTCTGCAAATGAATGTGAACAATATCATTGCAAGCAAAATACAGATAACTCCAAACAAGTCAACTATTTTAACCAATCAAGTAAACAAAAATCAATATATAAGTACCAACCAGAAAACACAATTTAAAACCAAAGCTAACCCTTACAATACCAAGGATTACATCTATCTAATTGTAAAAAACATTATACTGTACACACATTGAAGCATTGCAATAAACAACATACAGTACAGTACATCCCCTGTATCTCCCTGCCTTGAGTGTAATCTGTTTAAAGCCCCCTCCCCACTATTGTTTCTGTTAAATCTCTCTGCCTTGAGTGTAATCTGTTTAAAGCCCCCTCCCCCCTAATGTTTCTGTTAAATCTCTCTGCCTGTGTTGCTGTGAGTGCAGTTTATGTAAATGTGGGGATGGGGAGTGGGTTATAACCCCACCTCCTTGACTGTGATCTGTATAAAGCCCCCTCATGTTTCTGTTAAATCTCCCTGCCTGTATTGCTGTGAGTGCAGTGTATGTAAATGTGGGGAGGGGGGGACCCGATGTGCATACTGTGAGGTCTAAGCACCCTCACCCCCTACCCACATACCGTTACCCCCCCCCATCCTGGCCATGGCCCCTCCGCTTCTGCAAAACAGACACAAAAATTAAAACATCCAAAGTAATGTCCCCTAACCCCTTAATCACCATAGAGGTTATTAACCGCTACAGTCATTAAGGGGTTAACCCACCCTCACCCACCACTCGGGATGCCTACATACCCTCCCACACTAACCCCCCCCCCCCGTGAGGCCTAACCACCCTCACCCAGTACCCACAAGGGAGGCCTACCCACATACCGTTGGGAAAACACCCCCCCCACCCCCAGTACCCACAATAAAAACAACAGTGACCCACAATAAACATCATTCTATTTAATAAATACATTACCCACCCCCTGTGCCCCCCCATAAATACATGATTTATTATTTTACAAACAAGGTTCATAACGCAGCCCCATGCGAGTCCCCGGTGGGCTGGCGGGGCACCTGGACAGACCTACAGGGTACCAGCAGCCCTTTTCAAACAGGTTCTGGAGGCCTGCTGGTGGATCCCGCCAGCACCATGGCTCCCAGGTGGTCTCCTTGGGGTCACCGTGGGCCACAATTGGGTCCCCACGGTAGGCCCAAGGATGTCTGGGAGCCCCGGGTCAGACCCACAGGTGTCTGCGGGGCCTCGGGTGGTTCCCACGGGGGTCTGGGGAACTCACGGGTGCTCACTACGGGTCCGCGGTGCCCCCACAGAAGTGGGACCATACATCATCATCCCCGCACCTACAGGTCGGCGGTGCCCCCACAGAAGTGGGACCACACAGCTTCATCCCCGCAGACTATGGGTCGGCGGTGCCCCCTCAGAAGTGGGAAAACACAGCTTCATCCCCGCATGTGTCACCCGTGGAACCACCAGCCTGGTACCCGTGAGATACCCGACGAAACCACAGGTGGTCTCTAGAAGTCCCACGCGGAACCACGGAACAAACCCTGAATGTAAAAAAAATAAACTTGGCCTATACATTCAAAACATACACCCCCCCACCCCCAACACCTACAGTACAATAATGTGCAAAATAACTATTATCCAGATATGGATAATAGATTAATTGCCCATCATTAAAAACATTAACTAGCATAGCATATTCAAATAAATAAAGTGCTACTGACCTCATCAATACGAAGTGTCCGTCGCCAGCAACATCCTTGTCTTGTCCACAAAATACATTGCCAAAACAAAGCCAATACATTGCAATTACATTCAGATATCAATTAACCCCTTAAACACCTTATCGGATAATAACCGCAAAGGTAATTAAGGGGTTAAGCCACACTGGCCCGATACCCACCCCTCACCCATGAATTTGTACAGTGGCTTCATCATGAAACTACAGTATATATATATATATATATATATATATATATATATATATATATATATATCAAGAGAAAAAATATTAGCGCCAACCTATCACTATATAATATCTCTATAAAAATAAAAGGTGATTGTAAAAATAAAAGTAAAAATAATACAGATAAGAATAAAAAACCTATGCTACTGTAAGCACAGTGGATAGAATAAAAATGAATGTATTAAACTAATAAAATGCATAAAAAATACATAAAAAAGAAAATGTCCAGAAAAATATATATAAAAAATATATACAAATCCCAAGATATTCCAATTGCTATCCAAAAGAGTCTCTGCAGCCCGAATGAAGGGAACACCACTTCCTTGAGGATATCTACAAAAACACAGAAAAAACAGGCGCACTTATAGCGTAAAATTGTATAACAATAAATTTATGGAATAAAGGATAAAAATACACACTCACAAACAGAGCTGAATAAAATGCATTTTTGAGTACAACTCAGCCCGTTCAGACGCAGGAACCCAAAGAGGAGGACTTCGGTGTGATGTCCGCGGTGTGTCTTGCCACAATAGTCCCTCTATGTCCCAGCAGGGACCGAAAGCCACGAGGGACACCGCCTTCCCCTTGCTCCGGCGCTACACAGACCATACACTGAATCAAATCTCGCGTGAGCTCGATGACATCAGCGAGGTTTCAGCCGGAGAGAGTTCACAGTGTAAACAGGAACTTGAATGTCTGAATGGCTGGTAGCAAAATGCTAGCAACGCAGCAAAAGTACAATATATGCAGATGAGTGTCAGTATAAAATATACAAACTGAACAGTAGGCTCCACAGCAATCTCTACGCGTTTCGTCTCGAACGAGACTTCATCAGGAGATAATAGCATATACATTAAACACAGTAATGTAGTACATAAGACCAATCAGAGCATAGAAGACAGAGGATTAGTAATGAGATACACATGATGAGTAATAGGGTTGGATTAACCCCCATATATGCCAAAGCACACATAGATACGGATTCACAATTTTAATCCTAAGGACCAAATATATTATTGCATATAGTATTAAGCGCTTCAACTAGTGCATTAATTATATATCACAATTGTAAAACAAAAATTAAGCACACAAGTTAACCAAAAAGGTTAACCAAAAAGATTAAGTAGAATGTCATTGGTAGATAACTTGCATAGTAACATATATATAATACATACTGTATAATACAAGAAACAGATGTCAATACATGGTAAACCATACCCTAAGAATAAAGAGATAGCTGAATAACCACTAAATGTAGAAGGAGATAAAATAGGTATTATAGAGACTCAGAGGGACCCAGGTGCAAAAAAATAAGACAAAGGAGCTAACAAAAAAGCTGAAAATGTGTAATGAATTTAATATAAATATATATATATATAAAAAAAAATATATATATAAAAATATATATAAAAAAAAAAAAAGGAAAAAAAAAATATATAAAAAATATATATGTAAAGAGGGAAAGGAGACAGGGGAAGAAAAAGAAAAAGAAAGCACAGAGAGTGTTTGATGATAATGCAGAGGTGGAATGTGAGGACCTTTCGGATTTGCATGATTACTTCTTGAGGCTGGAAAAACTATTGATTGTTGATACAAGACTATGGTGGGACATTATCTCCCTTGAAAACTATGCAAGAGTCAAACGTATCCCTAGGGGACTCAGGATTAAGAAGTCCCCTACGTTTGGGTTTCCTAGTCAAGAGTTTGAAACTAACTGGAAAACCATTCTGAACGAATGCTCATTCAAACTTATTGATCTTATTTTAACACTCAAAAATAAGGAAAAATCAGGGGTACGAATTGAGATAAAAACCTTGCAAACAAAATTGTCCAAATTTTCTAAAATGGAAGGCTTCAAGGAAAGTGATAAAAAACTGGCCCTGTTTGTTAAAGAGGCAGAGAAGGAGATAATGGGAAAGAAAGATGTAAAGTTCTCACGTAATAAAATGGACTATGAGAAAAAACAAGTTTACTCATGGGAAAGAATAGTACAGCCAAGAAGAGGGAGTAGGGACCAACAGTCCGGTTTCTCTACACCTGGTAGATCCAGAAGCAATTCCTGGTCACAAAAATCAATTTTGAAGAAAACTTCTTCACCTAATGAAGCTCAAAATGTTGAGTCTGAGTTGTCATACTCAGATAATGCCAGTCATTCTGTTTCATTCTTTTCACAACAAGGAAGTAATTTTCCCTATCAAGAGAGACCTAAAGAGCAACGCCAGCAGGGAGCAAGGTCTCGTTATGAACAACCTACTGGGTCATCAGAGGCCTATGATGAGGGTCCCTCAACGAGCTATTCGTCAAAAAACGAAAAGCGACGAGAAGGGGGAAGAGGAAATCAGGGAAAAGGAGCACCACACAAATGGAAAAAGAACTTTTGAATGGTGTCATCAATTTATCAAATGTTGAACTTTCCTCAGATGAACTTTCTCTCTTAACTAAAGGGTTAAAGTTCGCACCAGAGTGTAAATTCAATATTTTTGACACTGTAATTGATTTACATAAATTTATTCGAAAATGCACCTTAAAAAAGTTCTATGACGCTAGAAGTTCTAATACCAGTGTTTCACATACTTTGAATGTTGAGGATGCTGTTAACCCCTGTTTATCCTTTAAGGAACACTGTACCATCCAAGACTTGGAAGAACTAGGGGGTGATCCGGTGGATGAGTTCAACCCAGATAACTTCTTGGGGAGAAGACCATCGGGTCTCAAGAAAAGGTCCCTGTTTTTTCCCACTTTCATGAAAGGGAAATACCTATCTACTTTCGAGAGTCTAGTGGAGAGGGACCTCATGCTTCTAGAAAAGGGCTTCACTTTTGATACCCCGCGTTATACGCATTATAAAGATAATCTCACTAGAGGTGAAAGTATTGCACTAGATGAACTTAAGAAGAACAAAAACTTGATCATTAAAAATGCGGACAAGGGGGGAGCAGTGGTGGTGCAGCATAGGGATGGCTATCACAGGGAGGCTCTAAGACAGCTCTGTGATACTTGCTCCTATGCTGCACTAACAACAGACCCCACTAAGAGATTTCAGGGGGAACTAAAATCACTCATTGATGAAGGGACTATGTTATTTGTTCTTGATGAGAACGAGAGAGAGTTCTTATTTAATGCTACCCCGACTGTTGCAGTGTTTCACCATCTCCCGAAGATTCATAAAACTTTGATCCACCCTCCGGGGAGGCCTATAATATCCAGTATTGGATCTTTGGGAGATGGTGTCTCACGCTATGTCGACCGGTTTCTACAACCGATTGTGAAGTCTCTACCCTCTTTCATACTTGATAGTGGAGACCTCCTGACATATATTGATCACATTGTATGGAAACTTAATATGATCTGGGTTACTCTGGACGTGACGTCCTTGTACACAATGATTACACATGAGCATGGATTATCAGCTGTTGGTCATTTTCTTTCCCGCACAGATATGTCACCAGCACAGACAACATTTTTATTAGATTCTATTCACTTTTTATTAACGCACAATTATTTTTTGTTTGATGGGGTTCACTATCTCCAAACACGTGGTACAGCCATGGGAACGAGCTTCGCTCCCAGTTACGCCAACCTCTTCATGGGGTGGTGGGAGTCTGTCCACGTGTTTGGAGATGGGAACAAATTTAGGGAGCACATTTTCTTTTACAAACGTTTTATCGACGATCTCATTTTCATTTGGGAGGGTGATGTCACTTCACTTTTATCTTTTATTAACACTTTAAATATTAATATTTACAACCTCAATTTCACGTACACATATAATCACCATCACATTCACTATTTAGATTTATACTTATACATTGATATGAATTTATCTATTCAATCCGACATTTATCGCAAATCTAATTCACGGAATACTTTCCTACGTGCCAACAGCTGTCATCCAGGGCCCCTCCTGAAAGGTATCCCGAAGGGCCAATTCATTCGCCTACGGCGCAATTGTTCCAATGAGGAAGACTATAATGAACGTGTAAAAGAAATGTTTGATCGTTTTGTGCAACGGGGCTACAAACCAGATGATTTAAATAGGGCAATTGAGGAGGTCTCATCTACCAATAGATCAGAACTATTCCACCGCTCAAAGAGAGGCTTAAGATTTAATGATACACCCCTGTTTATTACCTCATTTAGCTCTCAAGCTGAACAAGTCAGATATATCCTTAAAAAACATTGGTCGGTACTCACCCTGGACCCTACATTAAAACAATATGTTACTGGAGGTCCTAATATTGTTTATAGGAAGGCCAAGACGGTTGCGAATTCTCTGACCCCAAGTCTCTTCTCCTCACAAACGACACATTGTAATACAGTTCCTAATGGTTTTTTCCCTTGTGGGAATTGCAAAATCTGTGGCTATATCAATAAATCAAACAAATTTTTATCCAGTCAAACTGGAAAATCTCATGCCACTAGATCATTTATCAACTGCAAATCCACATATATTGTCTACCTCATCACTTGCGGGTGCGGCAGCCAATATGTTGGAAGAACCATTAGGAACCTTAAAGTGCGAATAATGGAGCATATCCGATTGATCTCCAAAGGGAATCTGGACCATCCTGTCCCTAAACACTTCACCAACTGCAGCAAAGGTGGACTAAAAAACTTTAAATTTCAAGGTATTGAGTCCATTCAGATGTCACCCAGAGGGGGTGAAAGAGTTAAAAAGCTTGATCAATGTGAGGCATTCTGGATCTTCACATTAAGAACCAGGGTGCCTCACGGTATGAATATCGATTGGGACCTTTCCCACTTTCTATAGTGGAGGAGGGTCCTTTATGATGCCACTATTCATTTATTAATTGTTTAGAATATTAGAATATAAGTATACTTTTTGACAATAAAATTGTTCTATGTCCTTCTGTGCCATCAATATATGGGTTATGAATAAGAGAAAATCAATATATACACATTTGAAAAAATTCTCAATAATCAACTCTTTTAATGATTAAGTGTTTCTATTCCCCCATATAAAATCCAATGATACAGCCAATCACATAGATTCAGTCTATACTCTGACTACATAATTCAAGTGTATGGATAAAGTTAGTGCTTGATACAAATAATCATATTATAGTATTTTTGTATAAACTTATCTACTTAGATTAGAATATAATCTTCTAAAATGATCGTAGTCTAAATGTAGTTTTGTGACTGTTTAAAATATCTTCTCTCTTTTTAATTTTATTTTATCAATGGTTATTCAATGTGATTAGCATTTGTTTTTAATGCAACCCTAAACTAAACTAGCAATGTGTCTGTTTGCAAAGTTTAGCTATGGGCAAAATATGTTTGTCTCTTTTTTTTTAATACTAATAAAGTTGTTGAGTGTAATAAAAAAAAAAAAAAAAAATGTAAAAAAATGTAATTTTCATCCCTCTTCCGCCTCCGCCCAATAGGAGCACAGCTGGCATGCGTTCCAGGGTGGAAACGGACGCATCCCAGTGACGTGGTCTCTGACTCCAGGACTAGTGCCAGAGGGGAGGCGATGTCACGGAGATGCGACGCGTCGCCGGCGCGCATGCGCAGTGTACTCGGTTGGGCGATTTTGGCGCGAAATGGGTGTATTAAAGGTAAGGAGGTATAGTGATGTGGTACACCTTGATAAAGTCCCGTGGGACGAAACATGTCGGTGTGTGGGCTGTGTTTCTGTCCCTGTGCAATTATCCAATAAATCACCCTCAGTTTTAGCACGGAGTTGTGCCCCTTATTCATTTTTTCTACATGACTCTCCCTGCAGATTTCTACTTCAGCTGTGCTCCTTGCTTCCCTACACTCTGATTTCCCTGATCAGGATTGCACGTAGTGGAACTTCGCCTGGATGGATTTCGTATTCCTATACACTCAATGGAAAGGTAATGGGCAGTAGCCCTCATTCTATGTTACCTTGGTCCCTATTTAGGGAAGTGTATATGGTAAGGGGGGTAAGCAGGGTAAACCATATCTGCCGTAGTCGCGCTGACTGACCGCTAGGTCCCATGTTCATGTCCCCCCTTAACCTAGTATTATATAATTGCTGGAATTATTTATGGAAGTTCCTATCTACCTATATGCTGTAATACAGTTTGTGAGTCTATACACTTGTATGAGCGTCAATCTCTACGTTTATACATGAAGAAAAAGAGGTGTATGAATGAGAAATAAGAAATGTATGAATGAAGGTGAAAGTATAAATAAAATAAAAAATAAAAAAAGGACATAAAAGTGGCAAATAAAAATAAAGATATAAATGTAATAAAAAATGTGTGAACAATGAAGGATACTGGACCAATGGTGGTCACGCAAGCAAAGTCAATGGTTCCCATATAAATGATGTAGATTAGGCCAAGTTAAGAATGAACAAATGATTTGGTATATAAATGTAAAAATACTGAGCCACTGTGGTGTAATGGTGCCCACACGGAGGGAACGAAATATATCGTTCAACCCAGACCTCCCTGCTAAGCACCAAACCTCACAGTAGACAAAATGATGTAACTAGACTACTGTACTGATATCTATTGTGTCATTGAAACCCCCCGGAACCAATGTACCAAGTACATATATCCAGTAGGTCTCCCTGACACACAATTTTTTGAACCTATCACCCTCCGAAAGGGAAGGTTAGACGGCCTCGATACCAAAGATGGACAGAGAGCAGGGATCCTTATTATGCATAGTGTCAAAATGTCGTGATAGACAGTGCGACTGAAGGCCATGTTTGACATTTCTACGATGCTCGAAAAATCTAGTACTAATCGTCCTAGACGTGCGGCCCACATACTGTAGGCCGCAACGACAGGAAATAAGATATATAATGTATGTACTAAGACAATTAATATGATGTTTGATTTCATGTTCAGAGCCGTTAGAAAAGGATTTAAAGGTGTTAATTTTACTTAGATGCCCACAAGTGATACACCTAGTTCTACCACAGGAAAAGTTACCCTTTTTAGATGTTAGAGGTGGTGGTTTAATGGTTGGCTTGAGTCTACTTGGGACAATCATGGTCTTTAGGCATCTTGCTTTTTTTAAAGACAATAGGAGCTCGTGTTGGCACCCTGGGACCTAAAATAGGATCATTTTGAATAATGTTCCAGTGCCTATTGATAATATGTTTGACCTGATAGGCCAGTCTATTGTACTTAGTAATGAACTTAGGAAAAGAATGCAAAGGATTCCCGCTAAATCTGTCCACCGCTGGATCAAGGCCAGCATGATCAGATCTGGTCCTGGACCTCTTGAGTAGAGCACTCCTATCAATACTTTGAGCGTCATCAAACGCCCTCTGCACCACCGTTCCATCATACCCCTTTTGGAGAAACTTATTAATTAAGGTCTCTCCTTGATCACAGAAATCCGAGTTGAGGGAACAATTACGGCGAATCCTAAAGAATTGGCTTCTGGGGATGTTGTTCAACCACTTTTTGTAGTGGTTGCTACCGTATTGCAGGTACCCATTGGTGGAGACAGGTTTAAAGTGTGTTTTACTATGTATCCTCATGTCCGACCTATCAATGAACAGCTCAAGATCTAGAAATACCACCGTATCTGGATGTATGGTGTGGGTAAATTTACGCCCCATGTTGTTATCATTAAATGATTCCAGTATATCTTTCAGTTGGCCCTTATCACCATCCCAAATAATAATAATGTCATCTATGAAACGACCATAGAATACCAGACCAGCCACCAGCCGTGCATTGCCCCAAACATGGAGGTTCTCCCACAACCCCATGAAGAGGTTCGCATAACTGGGAGCAAATCTGGTACCCATGGCCGTTCCACAGGTCTGCAAATAAAAAGTACCATCAAAAGTGAAATAGTTATGTGTCAAAATAAACCTAATACAGGATAAAATAAAATCTTTTTGTGACACGTGTAAATTTGAATCTGATGATAGAAAATGATTAATGGCTTCTAGGCCCTTAATGTGATCTATGCAGGTGTAAAGAGAACATACATCACATGTAGCCATGTATCTTTAAGGTTTTTCAAAGCCAATTCTTCCCCCCTGCTCAGATTCCTGTGTGTCAGATGAGTATTATTCTGACATAGCTGTTCAAGGTCCTTCAGAACAATGGTGTAGAAGGTATCAATGAAGTTCCCCTTAGAATGGTAGGGAAAATATGTTGAGACAGGATGAAAGGGTGAGTGTTTGAAGTCCAGGGCCAGATCCGAATCCCGAACCAACTGCTGGGAAGACTCCCCACAATGGTTCAGGAGGCTGGGCTGGGACGCCTGATCAAATATCGGCCTCCCAGTCAAGTCTGGTTCAGAATGGGTAGTGAAGTTGTGTGGTAAAATTGAATCACACATATGATTGATTTGTGTACTAGTAGAAAAATTCTCTATAATGTCATTCTCTGCAAGAATGGAGGTAAGTGCACGAATGCATACTTGTTCCTGTGTATTAAAGTTGGTATCTATACTGTCTACTGACTCTCTATTTTTAGATGAAAAATGTCTCATCAGGGTGAGCTTGCGTATGAACCTGTTAAGATCCACAAACAGCTCAAACTGATTGGGTAAACTGCTAGGTGAAAACGAGAGACCTTTTGCTAGCAATGAGATATGATAGGGTGTAAGTTCGTGTGTGGATAAATTATAGATACCATACTTCACTGGCGCGGCCACCATTAGTCTCTTCTCCTTCTTTCTTTGTCTCTTTTTTCCTCCTCTGATCCCTCTGAATCTCTTTTTCTCCTTTGGGAATTCTGGGCTGACTCCTGTTTGTCCCATAGGGGATATTTCCTCCCTTTGTCGATGGGCGGGTGTTGGTATGCTTTCTCTAAAAAAGAAATAACAGAAGGAGATGTTTTATTTTTAGGTGAAAAATCTACTGGTTCCAGATTCGACCTAGTTTTTAGTTTTGCTCCTTCATTTTGACTTTTCATAGATAGGTCACTATTAGTAGATACTAATTCTAGATTACGCAGTGGAGAAAATGTATTAGAGACTGGACAGTTAATGACAGAAACTGTGGGTTCAGGTGATTGATCTTTAGATCTTGCCATAGCTTTTTCTCCAGGAATGGACTTTGATTTAGAATTATCCTGAGAACTTGTTTTCGTAATCTTTTCATATGATCTTGATCTATATCTATTATAATCCCTGCTGTTGCTTCTATACTTAGATCTATTGGATTTCCCATAATTGCCAGATTTATAATAGTCACCTTTTTTTCTCCAGTCCCTCACTCTGTCATTTGCGTAATCATCCTTGTCTCTTGCATATTTATTTCTCTTTCTCTCCACTATTTCATCTTCAAATTTAATAACCCTTTTGTTTACAGCCTCATCTAATACTACAAATTCCTCTGAATGTTCAAAAGGTTTAATGGAGCACTGGATCTCCTCAATCTCTTTTTTCAGAGTCTTTAATTTGTCCTTTCTGTATGTGATTAACATTTTAATTAAAGAGACTGAGCAAGTTACAAGTGCCTCATTCCAATTTCTGGAAAATTCATCATCTGTTTCAAAAGTTGGTTTCTTAGAAATTCTAAGCCCTCGAGGAATAATGTTTTTCTCTAAATAATTTTGTAGAGAAAGCAAGTCTAACCAATGACGCATTTCATCCTTGGTCAATTTTTCCAATACATCAAAATTGTTTTTCAAATCAACATCATTCTCTTTTTCAGAAACCGGTATGACATCTACATTAAATGTAATCCTCTGTCTTCTAGCTAGTCTTTCTTCACAATTTTTCATCATGGTGAATATATAATAGTACTAGCTATACAATATATAGAGATAGATTATACAGAGCAGGGGCAGCCAATAGAAAGTAGACAGATAACACAACAAGAGAAAAAATATTAGCGCCAACCTATCACTATATAATATCTCTATAAAAATAAAAGGTGATTGTAAAAATAAAAGTAAAAATAATACAGATAAGAATAAAAAACCTATGCTAAGTACAGTGGATAGAATAAAAATTAATGTATTAAACTAATAAAATGCATAAAAAATACATAAAAAAGAAAATGTCCAGAAAAATATATATAAAAAATATATACAAATCCCAAGATATTCCAATTGCTATCCAAAAGAGTCTCTGCAGCCCGAATGAAGGGAACACCACTTCCTTGAGGATATCTACAAAAACACAGAAAAAACAGGCGCACTCATAGCGTAAAATTGTATAACAATAAATTTATGGAATAAGGGATAAAAATACACACTCACAAACAGAGCTGAATAAAATGCATTTTTGAGTACAACTCAGCCCGTTCAGACGCAGGAACCCAAAGAGGAGGACTTCGGTGTGATGTCCGCGGTGTGTCTTGCCACAATAGCCCCTCTATGTCCCAGCAGGGACCGAAAGCCACGAGGGACGCCGCCTTCCCCTTGCTCCGGCGCTACACAGAGCATACACTGAAACAAATCTCGCGTGAGCTCGATGACATCAGCGAGGTTTCAGCCGGAGAGAGTTCACAGTGTAAACAGGAACTTGAATGTCTGAATGGCTGGTAGCAAAACGCTAGCAACGCAGCAAAAGTACAATATATGCAGATGAGTGTCAGTATAAAATATACAAACTGGACAGTAGGCTCCACAGCAATCTCTACGCGTTTCGTCTCGAACGAGACTTCATCAGGAGGTAATAGCATAGGCATTAAACACAGTTATATAGTACATAAGACCAATCAGAGCATAGAAGACAGAGGATTAGTAATGAGATACACATGATGAGTAATAGGGTTGGATTAACCCCCATATATGCCAAAGCACACATAGATACGGATTCACAATTTTAATCCTAAGGACCAAATATATTATTGCATATAGTATTAAGCGCTTCAACTAGTGCATTAATTATATATCACAATTGTAAAACAAAAATTAAGCACACAAGTTAACCAAAAAGGTTAACCAAAAAGATTAAGTAGAATGTCATTGGTAGATAACTTGCATAGTAACATATATATAATACATACTGTATAATACAAGAAACAGATGTCAATACATGGTAAACCATACCCTAAGAATAAAGAGATAGCTGAATAACCACTAAATGTAGAAGGAGATAAAATAGGTATTATAGAGACTCAGAGGGACCCAGGTGCAAAAAATAAGACAAAGGAGCTAACAAAAAAGCTGAAAATGTGTAATGAATTTAATATAAATATATATATATATATAAAAAATATATATATAAAAATATATATAAAAAAAAGGGGAAAAAAAATATATAAAAAATATATATGTAAAGAGGGAAAGGAGACAGGGGAAGATAAAGAGGTGTATGAATGAGAAATAAGAAATGTATGAATGAAGGTGAAAGTATAAATAAAAAAAAAATTATGCAATCATATATTTGGTCCTTAGGATTAAAATTGTGAATCCGTATCTATGTGTGCTTTGGCATATATGGGGGTTAATCCAACCCTATTACTCATCATGTGTATCTCATTACTAATCCTCTGTCTTCTATGCTCTGATTGGTCTTTTGTACTATATAACTGTGTTTAATGCCTATGCTATTACACCTGATGAAGTCTCGTTCGAGACGAAACGCGTAGAGATTGCTGTGGAGCCTATTGTCCAGTTTGTATATTTTATACTGACACTCATCTGCATATGTTGTACTTTTGCTGCGTTGCTAGCATTTTGCTACCAGCCATTCAGACATTCACGTTCCTGTTTACACTGTGAACTCTCTCCGGCTGAAACCTCGCTGATGTCATCGAGCTCTGTGTAGCGCCGGAGCAAGGGGAAGGCGGCGTCCCTCGTGGCTTTCGGTCCCTGCTGGGACATAGAGGGGCTATTGTGGCAAGACACACCGCGGACATCACACCGAAGTCCTCCTCTTTGGGTTCCTGCGTCTGAACGGGCTGAGTTGAACTCAAAAATGCATTTTATTCAGCTCTGTTTGTGAGTGTGTATTTTTATCCCTTATTCCATAAATTTATTGTTATACAATTTTACGCTATGTGTGCGCCTGTTTTTTCTGTGTTTTTGTAGATATATATATATACAGAGAGAGAGAGAGAGAGAGAGAGAGAGAGAGAGATACAGTATATACACACACATGATGAACCAATATACTAATAAATGTAGAAGGGTTATCAAAACCATACTGTCGTACAAATAACACTTCTCCATACAGACACACTACATTACAATGAATTTCCTTTAATAATCCTAACTGATCTTACTATCTAAATCATCAAATGACAAAGAAAAACCTCACATTCCAATCAATACATTGCATTTACATTGTATAAATGATGCATAAAATCTATGCACCATATACATTCTGCAAATGAAAGTTAACAATATCATTGAAAGCAAAATACAAACACTTCCAAACAAGTCAACTATTTTAACCAATCAAGTAAACAAAAATCAATTAGCAATTATTATTTACATCCCTAAACAATTGACAGTCCATCCTGAACAATGAAACAATTAACTAATTCACGCCTCGAGCAGAACAATTCAGCATGTGAAAAAATATACAAAAAGCTAACTGGAATACAAACTTTAAAACCAAGGCTAGCCCTGACCTCTCTCAAACACACAATACAATATCAACAATTACATCTATCTAATTTTAAAATACTTTAAACTCACAATAAAGCATAGCAGCATAGACAAATTATTTTAAAACACATCAAATCAAGCTTTTAAAACAACATCATTTCTTACCCTGTATATATATATCTCTCTAGAGATATATACATATATACATACAGTGGCAAGAAATGATATACCACAAAAAAAAAAAAAACATGTTAAAAAAGCTTTTAAAAAAATTAACAAGTTAAATAAAATACATTTCTTTAGTTCACTTACCATTACTTGCCCCCACCGACTCCCATTGAACAGCTTACTCACGAACCAATCCACGAACAGGAACCCATAAAATAAAAAACCATAAAATAATAAACATTAAACTAAAAATCCAAATCAATCCACGGGTCTTCTACTTGTAATCCATCTTTATCTTCATCTGTATTCTTCTTTCTTCTATCTTCTTCCGGGCGGGGTCTGCTTTCCATCTGCGGCCACGCCATGGTCTTCTTTCTTGTCCGGAGGTCCTTCCTCCACGGCGTCTAGCTTCAAAATGAGACGACATAGGCTTTTAAAGGCCTATAACGTCACATTTTCGTCATATGGTTCCCACGGCCCTAATTGGGCCGTGAAAACCATGTGTTTTGGCCAATAAAAATAAAAATGATGACGTCACTTAAAGGCAATGAAAGCACAGCCAATCAGAATGGCTTTGCTTCAATTGCCTTTAAGATGACGTCATGAAAAGACACATGGCCGCCCTCACATGGTATGGTAGCCAATCAGAGCGTGGGAACTCCATCCCTACTCTGATTGGCTCTAGTATACCATGTGACAGAGGCTTGGGGGGAAAAAGGATGTGACGTACCAACGGTGGTTGTTTAGGGCTTGCGGGTGGGTAGCGGGAGGCCTTAACCACTTCATGACCGTAGCGGTATTAACAGCTACGGCCGTGAGGGGTTAAGTGCACCCGCAACCCGCCCGCAAGTCCTTTACTCACACCAAGGGCCAAATACCCCCTTCACCCACCCCCGCTAACCACAATAAAGCGGGCACAGCGGGTTAACCCCTTCATTGCCTTAGCGGCTATCAGCTATGTTACTGTAATGCCTGTAACTATTATTCAGCTTTGACGTAGAGTCCCTCTACACAAGTATCCAGCACGAGGCTGGCCTGTGGGCAGTTAAACATTTCCTATCCACAAAAAATCTACTGTTCACAGAACACAACTCATTCGTCTTAGAACTCCTTGAATTTATCCTAGAGCATAACTATTTTCTATTTAATAGTAAATACTATCTGTAGGTACAGGGGACAGCCATGAGCACCACATGTGCCCCAACATACGCTAACCTCTACCTTGGATGGGGGGAAGAGGTTAGCGTATTCTCCGAAGCGATGTCACAATATACTGAACATATTGACATATGGTTCAGATATATTGATGATATCATGTTGCTATGGCACAGAAATAGACAGGAGCTATATACATTGCTGAATCTCTTAAACGCGAATGACCACAATCTCAAATTAACCTCAGAGATTAGCAATATGAGCATCACATTTTTGGATTTAAGAATCATTAAGACAGAAAGTGGCTATCTCTCAACCTGCAACTATAAAAAGAAAACAGCGACCAACAGTTATCTCCTGTCGGACAGCTTCCACCCAAGACCTCTGATCAGAGGCATTCCCACAGATCAATATCTACGGATAAGAAGAAATTGCTCAGATCTAGCAACTTTCAAGATACAAGCAAAAGAAATGAAAGAAAATTTCCTATCACGGGGCTACTCGAATACCCAACTTAAGTTAGCCTACCACAGAGCAGTCAGTACACCTAGATCAGACCTCCTCAAAGATAAACCAAAACCAGATGGCACAAAAGAAATAAGATGTATAAGTACATACAATGGACAGTGGCAAGATATCAACCGCATTTTGAAAAAACACTGGCACATACTTACCAATGACGATGATCTGAGAACGGTTCTTAAAGAAAATCCATTGCTTGTCTGGAGACGCTCAAAAAATATGCGGGACCATCTTGTACACAGTCATTTTGCGAGAAACAAAATTAAAAAACATGGCTTTCAATGAAAGGCTTCATCAAATACCTCCATTGTAAGGCCTGTGAATTTATGAAGCAAAGTCCAACTTTCACAAACACACAAAAAACGAAGACCTATCATGTCAAAACCTTCATAAACTGTAAAAGCACAGGAGTAATTTACATGATTACTTGCTCCTGTGGTATGAGATACGTTGGTAAAACCAAACGCGAACTCAGGAGAAGAGTTTTAGAACACCTGGGGTCTGTCAGAAATTCTCTTGACTCCCCAGTCTCTAGACACGTGCGTGAAATACATGATGGGGACATCAGTACCCTCAGTTTTCAAGGCATAGATCACATTGCCCCAAGTATACGCAAAGGCAATTGGGATCAAAAATTGCTACAGTATGAGGCCAGATGGATATATACATTAAATACTCAGTATCCATCTGGCCTGAATGAAGGGTTCGTTTACACTCCTTTCTTGTAAAATCTGTCCATTGCAACACTGTCCATCAATACGACTATAAGCTGCAAATAATTATGTTATAGGTATTACACTAGGCTTTAGGTGACACCTACATCACAGCAATATGTGAATTAAAAACTCAGGTTCTTTGTGTATGTTTTAATCATTTATTACTGCTACATGCAGTACCTATGCGCCACCACCACCATGCCGAGCTACCACTAGCGTCCCATGGTTTGCTACGGCAATGGATACGTATAAAGGGGCCAACAGGGACGTGTCTACGCCAACCCCGGAAGAAGTCGCTTTAGGCGATGAAACGTACGTCGGGTCATAGCCGACATGGTATTAAAACTTTTAACTATGCCTCTACCTGAGGGATCTATATACTCATTTGTTTCGCATGTCAGTATTTTTGGTTGATATATACCCACTTATCACAAAGTGTGTCTCCTACACGTATACCAATCTGAACAACGTATTAATTAGCCTCACTACTATTAGCTGCTCATACCTATTGGTGTATTATCGGGCACTGAGGTGAGCCATGGGGAGATCTATCCGACAGCAGAGACTGCTGGATACACAGAGTGACCACGTGTTTTGCGTGAGTCTTCACGGTATCCTACGAGCTCCAGTACTTACAGCAATACTTTGTAGCAACACTCTTGCTCTGCATAGCTCGCTTGCATTGGTACAACACTATACAACTGTCCTCACTTACCTCGTTGGTCATTCCGGTACAGGAGTTAGCCGGAGTAGAGTGCACCCAGCGCCAAGTGTACCCGGTGGCAGACGCCGATCGATACTCAAAACAATCACGTGAACACACATTAAACCGCTGGATACACAGATTGACCACGTATTGTGCGTGAGTCCTAACGGTACCCTACAGGCTCCAGTACTAACAGTATACCTTGTAGCAACATTCTTATTATTTATTTATTTATAAAATATTTTACCAGGAAGTAATACATTGAGAGTTACCTCTCATTTTCAAGTATGTCCTAGGCACAGAGTAAAACAAATAATACTTGGTTACAAATGCATAAATGTACAGGGTATACATTATATACAAGACATTGCGTGAACAGTTAAAGAAAATATATATTATGGGCGTATGAAAAAGTTACAGACCAGATTAAAATGTGAGACCGCCTTAGATTTGAAAGAACTTAAACTGGTGCTGGATGTGAGAGTCTCTGGTAGGTTGTTCCAGTTTTGGGGTGCACGGTAAGAGAAGGAGGAACGGCCGGATACTTTGTTGAGCCTTGGGACCATGAACAGTCTTTTGGAGTCTGATCTCAGGTGATAAGTGCTGCATGTCGTAGGGGTGAGGAGCTTGTTCAGGTAGCTGGGTAGCTTGCCCATAAAGAATTTAAAGGCAAGACAGGAAAGGTGAACTTTGCGCCTAGACTCTAGTGATGACCAATCTAGTTCTTAGAGCATTTCGCAGTGATGTGTGTTGTAGTTGCATTGGAGAACAAAATGACAAATTGAATTGTAGAGGGTGTCAAGTTTGCTAAGGTGGGTTTGAGGTGCCAAGCCATATACTATGTCTCCATAGTCAATAATTGGTATTAGCATCTGCTGTGCGATACGCTTTCTGACCAGGAGACTTAAGGAGGATTTGTTCCTGTAAAGTACCCCTAGTTTGGCATACGTCTTGGTTGTCAGGGTATCAATGTGCATCCCGAATGTTAAGTGGGAGTCAAACCATAAGCCCGGGTATTTAAAACTAGTGACAGGGGTTAGTGTGGTATTAGCTTTGGTTCTGATCAGGAGCTCAGTCACTGGAAGCTTTACAAATTTAGTCTTGGTCCCAAATACCATTGTTACAGTCTTGTCAGTGTTTAAAAACAGTTTGTTTTGGGAAATCCAGTTTTCGAGTCTCAAAAAGTCAGACTGAAGTATGTGTTGAAGGTCAGAGAGGCTATGGCTGTGTGCATATAGGATTGTGTTGTCTGCATACATGTGTATTGAGGCTTCCTTACAAGCTGTGGGAAGATCATTAATGAACACTGAGAAGAGTAGGGGCCCCAGAACAGAGCCTTGCGGGACACCACAGGTGATATCCAGGGGGTTGGAGTTAGAGCCTGAGATGGACACATGTTGGGATCTTCCTGATAGGTAGGACTGAAACCAGTTTAAAGCATGTTTCCCTATTCCAGATCTCTGGAGTTTGTTAAACAGGATAGCATGATCAACTGTGTCAAAAGCCTTTGCAAAATCTAGGAATACTGCACCAGTGAGTTGTCACCGTTCCATTCCACACTGGATTTCATTGCAAACTTTTAGCAGGGTAGTTATGGTGGAGTGTTTGGGACGAAACCCAGATTGGAATTGGCTAGGGAAATTTGTCTTGGTATAGAAATCGCTTAATTGGGAGTGGACACATTTTTCCATGACTTTGGATAGAATTGGGAGAAGTGAGATTGGCCTGTAGTTTGAGACAGTGTTTTTGTCCCCACTTTTGAAGATTGGGACAACTCTGGCAGTTTTCCAGGTCTTAGGGATATGGCCTGCAGACAGGATAGAGTTGACTATGGACGCAATTGGTTTGGCAATGGCTGGGGCACCAAGTCGTAGGAACCTAGATTGTAGTAAGTCAGGTCCACATTGGCTGCTTAGTTTTAGTTTGAGGAGCGCTTGTATAATCTCCTCTTCAGATACTGGGCCAAATTGAAAATTGTGGGCAGTATTGGGAGGGGGTGGGACTATAGGGGTACTCCCAGGATGAGATTCAGGTTTGTGGTTTGGGCTGCATTTTGCTAATAAGTTAGTGGCGCACCCTACAAAGTAATCATTGAATGCATTTGCAATGTCAGTGGGGTTTGTCAGAGTAATATCCCCCTTAGTGATATTACTTGGTTGTTGATGGTTAGGAGGCTGGAATATATTATTGATAACCTTCCAGAAGTTAGCTGGATTTGATGTATTTTGGTGGAGATTGTCAGAGTAATATTATGCTTTTGCATGCCTTGTTTGCCTTGTGCACATGTTCCACATGCATCTGTAGTGATTGAGATCCTTGGTAGTGCCAGTTACTTTGTAGCTTTTCCACAAGGTATCCCTGAGCTGGTAGAGTGCAATAAGGTCAGTTGTAATTCTTGCTCTGCATTGCTCGCTTGCATTGGAACAATACTATACAACTGTCCCCACTTACCTCACCGGTCAGTCCGGTACAGGAGATAGCCGGAGGGGAGTGTACCCGGCGCGGTGTGTACGGGGTGACAGACGCCGACCAATACTCAGAGCAATCACGTAACTCACCCTTGCTCTGTACTGCTCTTAGCATAAACGTTACCCAGTGGTTGTCAGTATATACTATCATAGCACCTACAGTGCCCCTCAAGCTGCTTTATTACACTGCTTTTGGAATGTGAAGTCTCACTGATATCCACAGGGCCCCGGCTACAATAGGCATAAACAGTAGGGCTCTATCTTTGCTCTATATTTATCTCAGCATACCATCGTCTGATACCAAAATACAAACAGTGTTCCACAAGCGGCTCTACTATACACCACACTGATCACTAAGTCGCATAGATATCTTTAGGGCTCAGGAAATAAAGAGTTACGATTTATCCTTGCTTTGCATTGATCTCAGCAAATCATCACCCTGAAGACATCAGGATATACCACCATATGACACAAACTATATACAGTGTTGCTTTAATACACTGATCATGTGATCAGTAAAAATTAGACAGTATCTATTCTGCATCCACTGATAGCCTATACCCATGGTATTACCCCTAGACAGCTTTACTAATACACTATAGGCATCGATAGGAACAACAGGTAGAACTGTTCTCCTTAAACTGGATACTCACATCAATGCAGCAGCCTACCATAGATTATATCACTATGCCATAGGAATCTGTAAGTATTACATTATGTAATAGGTTGCAGCAGTGATACAGATGTGCCCTATGAGTCTGTACCTACTATATAGGTAATCCTTTTGGTATAGCACCGTTACATGGTCACTATCAATGCACATTTGCCACATGGTATAAGGAGTATATACACACATTCGATTTATTGTCAATACTAGCTCTGTACATGCGTTCATTTAATATATCACAATACAATCTCACTTTCTAGACCTAGCAGTCAACCATTAGAAGACTCCTCATAGGTATCTGACAGATTATCAGATCAATCTATGGCGGAACATCTCCTCTTACACGTTCTGGGCAAATAAATTGATATATTAATATCTCTCCCCCCACGATCTCCACAAGAGGACTTTGTTCTAGTTCTGGATTTACCAGATTAGCACCATATTAATGCGTATACCTATATACCCTTTATCTAGGTCTCATTGGTCCCATACACTTTACAGTTAGAGGCTAGTTTCTCTCATATTTGAGAGATTTAGATTATTCACGGTTTTATCCGCATATTTGTAATAAAGTGATTTTATATGTTTGTTTAGTCGCACATTTTGGACCTTGATTTAATACCACTCTGGTCTGTGGTGCGCTATCATTTGGGATCTTCAATGTACTCTGTACACCTTTTCTGATATATTCTACTCACTCCCAGGAAGCACGCGACCATTCCATTCTTTGGGGGCTTGAGCGAGGTAACACATATGTTGCCATACACCTATGTTGATACACTGAATAATAAACCTCTGAGAGCCAACCTCATGAATGATCTAATAAGCACACAGTGGATACCGGGTGTGGAGGCATGCAATCAGCCTCTTAGAGTGGTGGGAGGCTGATTGCATGCCTCCACACCCGGTATTCACTGTGTGCTTATTTGATCATTCATGAGGTTGGCTCTCAGAGGTTTATTTTTCAGTGTATCAACACTGAATATCGGATACTAAGGATTGTTTTAATCTACTGTATAAGTGTTGTTTGTGATGTTAATATTAATAAATTTGATACTTTTGTTGGGATACTTTCTCTTCCTCTCTTTGTTTGTATATATATATATATATATATATATATATATATATATATATATATATATATATACTAGCTGAGAGACCCGGCATTGCCCAGGATGTAATGTTCCTGCTTCCTCTCTCTCTCTTTCCCTATCTCCCCCCTCTCTCTTCCCCTGTCTCCCCCTCTCTCTCTCTTCCCCCCTCTCTCTCTCTTTTCCCCCCTCTCTTCCTCTCTCTCTTCACCCCTCTCTCTCTCTCTTCTCCTGTCTACCCCCTCTCTCTTCCCCTGTCTCCCCCTCTCTCTCTCTTCCCCCCTCTCTCTCTCTTTTCCCCCCTCTCTTCCTCTCTCTCTCTCTCTTCACCCCTCTCTCTCTCTCTTCTCCTGTCTACCCCCTCTCTCTTCCCCTGTCTCCCCCTCTCTGTTTGTCCCCCGTTCCAATCAATCCAGCTCCCCCCCCCTTTACAGGTCCGGTCCCTCCCAACCCCCATTTACCAGTCCGGTCCCGCGACCCCTTTACAGCTTCATGTGTTGTGGTGTGTGTGTGTGTGTGTCCCTTCTCCCCCCCCCTCTGCTTTTTCCTCTGCCCTGTCACGAAGGGGAGTGGGGGGTGGTTGTTGATACCTGCTCGCGCTCCCGGCTTCCTGGCCTGGCCGCTGGTCCGGCCGGGGGGGTCGATACCTGCTGGCGCCACCGCGGGTGGGGGTGGTGGTTGTGGTGACAGCTGCTGGCGCTACCCATCTTCCCGGCCGTGGGGGGTGGGGGGGTTTGATGAGGTACCTGTCAATTTGTGTGAGGCGGTGGCGTCGGTTACATCTTCCCGGCCCGGCAGCGGGGGGGGGGGAGTGGAGGAGGAGAGGGGGGATGATGCGGTACCTGGCAACGTGTGAGAGGCATCGGTCAGTGTGTCGGCGTCGGTTACTCGGCGGGATTCGGTGTGTAGAGAGGTGAGGTGGAGGAGGGGGTGCATTTCAGGTGAGGCTGTGGGCAGCGTTGCTGAGTGTGACCAATGATGCATGCGGTCTGTGTGTGGGGGGGCGGGGGGGTGTGAGCGGGTGGGGGGTGAGGGAGAGCGCCGGGTGAGGGAGTGGCCTATGGGTGGTGAGAGCCGTGGTGAGGTGAGAGTCCCCCGCTGTGTCCCGGGCGCTCGCTCCGCTCCCCCGCTGACTGTAGCGGTGCCGGGGGGGGGGGTTGGGGGTGGTGTGGTGTGGTGTGGTGTGTGTGTGTGTGTGTGTGTGTGTATGTGTGTGTGTGTGTGTGTGTGGCCCGTCACTCTGCCTCAGGCCAATGAGAGGTGTGCGGGGGCGGGCGGGCCAAGGGAGCAATCTCATTGGCCTGAGGGACACAGGCCATGCAGACATACAGTGCTTTCAGAAATATATATATATATATATATATATATATATATATATATATATATATATATATATATATATATATACAGTGCTCGACAAATAATGATAACCAATCGCCCGTTGCGAGTGGATTTAGGCAGCTGGCGACCCGTGCTGCAGCTCAATGAATTCCCCTGCTCGTGCCAATTTTTTTTTTTTTTAAATAAATAAATAAATAATCCCCCTCCCTGATTGGGTTAAAAAAAAAGTTTAAAAAAATGGCGGCAAATCCTGTGGTCCCGGCGCGCGTGCACAGGGCAAGCAGATTGTCCTGCCATTTGCGCTGCCTGTTCCCCCCAGCAACCCAGAATCCCCCGCATCCCTCCCCCCCCCACTCCCCACGTGGGACGGAGGGGGAAGCCCAAACCAAGCCCCGCGCGCAACCCAGCCCCCCCCCCTCCGCTCCCCACGTGGGACGGAGGGGGGAGCCCAAAACAAGCGCCGCGCGCGATCCAGCCCCTCCCACACCCTCCCCCCTCCGCTCCCCACGTGGGACGGAGGGGGAAGCCCAAAACAAGCGCGCGATCCAGCCCCCCCGCACCCTCCGCTCCCCACGTGGGACGGAGGGGGAAGCCCAAAACAAGCGCGCGATCCAGCCCCCCCCCGCACCCTCCGCTTCCCACGTGGGACGGAGGGGGAAGCCCAAAACAAGCGCGCGATCCAGCCCCCCCGCACCCTCCGCTCCCCACGTGGGACGGAGGGGGAAGCCCAAA